>NC_141266.1:19477500-19637500 GCF_054856545.1 Hippocampus guttulatus | reverse complement strand
TGTGTGTGTGCGCGCGTGCGCGCGTGTGTGTGTGTGTGTGAGACAGATTTTACACCACCAGACATGAAACACTTTGCACAATTTTATAGTAATGAAAAACACTCTTTGAGCAGCCCACCATACATTTGTCCACATACTGTGTGTGCATTTGCGTGCGTTGGTGCTTGCAGGGCGTTTCTGTCCGGAGAGAAAATATCCCGGACAACCACGGGAATGAATCCGCCCACTAAACCACACCCAGTCAACCAGCCAGCCAGCTAGCGAGCAGGCAAGCGGGCAAGCATTGAAGCTGTGGTCTTCGGTGTCGCTCGCTCCCCCTTTGTGCATCAGCATTCCACGACTGCACTTGTTTTAGGTTACATGCACGGTGGCTTATGATTATTATGCACGATAAACATACACGGTGCACAGAAACATCTGGAAGGAGGTCGTCTGAGACTAGTCCGATATGAAGTTCCTTTTACCAAGATTCATCCATCCATCTATCCATCCATTTTCTGATCCGCTTTATCCTCACAAGGGTCGCGGCGGGTGCTGGAGCCTATCCCGGCCGTCTTCGGGCAGTAGGCGGGGGACACCCTGAACCGGTTGCCAGCCAATCGCAGGGCACACAGAGACGAATAACCATCCGTGCTCACACTCACACCTAGGGACAATTTTGAGTGTTCAATTAGGCTGCCATGCATTTTTTTCGAATGTGGGAGGAGAGCGGAGTACCCGGAGAAAACCCACGCAGGCCCGGGGAGAACATGCCAACTCCACACAGGAAGGCCGCAGTCGGAATCGAACACGCGACCTCTGCACTGTGAGGTTGACGGTGCTAACCACTTGAGCACCGGGCCGCCGGTATGAATGTCATACTTAAGAATTCCGCAGTTTGGGTAAAAGTGTATTGAATGGCCGACGACATAAAGAGGCCCAGAAATAGACGTTGAGCAACAGTGAGATCACTGGGTTTGTTATTGTTCAATATGTGACATTTTGGAGGTCACTTTCCCAAAACGGAACCGAAATGATCCACAAAGTCGTTCTTCTCATTTTACACTTTTTTGGGGGTGGCGTCAAGACATTTTGCAAAGAATTCCATCTTTGTGGCCCCTTCTCAAGAGCAACCAGCATTTGAGCTTGTTTGCAGTCGACACATGGAAATATGAACTATGACGGGAAGCTAATGGCTAAGAGTCAAAACACAAAGTCCGTCGCTGGGAAAGCGTTCTGAGCACCTGCACGTCCGTCTGTCAACGTAGTTTTTCTCCAGGGAGCCCTCGCAAAATGTCCGCAAACGACATAAATCAAGATGGTGGCATAACATCTGTAGACTTAACACGTTTTTTTTTCCTCTCTGTTTTGCGACACAAAGGCGCTCAGTCGGCTACTTGAGACACGTCTGGATCGGCGTGTCAGGAAACCCAGCCTCATGTCGCTCCATTCGCCGCCATCCAGGGAATACAAAGTTTCTTCTAATGTGCTTCCCACAAATGAGCGGCGAAGGTGTTTCATTTTCACTAACAAGAAGAAACACTGAGTTGCTTCTTGTCCTCCACGTCAGCTGCTTATTAAATCATAATTCTATCCTCTGAATGTACCGTAGATACATATACTGTGTGTGTAAGGATGTTTTCGTCGTATTCGGTGCCTTTCTTAAAAAGCTTCACACTTTTTTGCCATTATAATGAACCCCTACTCTATTTATGGTTCATATTTCACCGGTTTTTGGGTGATCATTTTTTATATTCCAGATCCCCCAACCGCTACCCCCTGATTTAAAAAAATAAATAAATCTGCCCTCTGACGAATTTTATATTAAGAAGCCACTGGGGCCGAGGATAAAGAGCTCATCAGAGACCAAAAGCGTGACTGACGACGTGAAGATCGTTTTGCATAACGGGCACACACCTGCAGCCTAACCTGTTCGGAATATCCCCCTTGGGGTGAAAAAAAAAAGGCCTCATTTGCCAACAACTGGATATAAATCGAGCAAACAGGAGAGCCAAGGGAGTTTAGACAGCTCTGAGAATACACAACTGAGGTCGTTTTATCACCCTTATTTTGACTTTTAATTTGTTTTACATTCCAAAACGCTGAAACTTCAATGGATCTTCGATGGATCACACGAACAAGTCATGCTACCAATGCAGCTGCAGTGGCTAATGTTGGCGTTGGTGCTAACATTAGTCTGACTTGTATTTTTTTTAAGGTATTTCCCCTTCACCTTGCAATGAATCGGATGCATAGATTGAGCAGACGACAATGCAAAGGTTCCTGTCGTCTTTTTTTTTTTTGTCGCCGCCGCCATTTTATTTGATTTTTTTCATAACAGAAGACAAAAAAAAAAAAAGAAAAGAAAAGTGCATCTGAGCTGAGGATCGGTGGATTATCTGCGGCGCGTTCAAAGCCCACACGTTCCGCTTGCTCAGGCCTGTTAGCGGCGCTGCATTCAACGGCACGCAGCCGTCGTCAAAATACAGGCGGCCGCACAGATGGCCCGCAGCGAACCCACGACACGTTGTGTACCTCTGTCTGTGTGTGTGTGTGTGTGATACCACGCTGTTGGAATCGAGGCTGTCGTGTGGATTTCAGTGTGTGTGTGTGTGTGTGTGTGTGTGTAGTGCAGTCTTAAAACAAAATAAATCAATCAATAAAAAAGAATTGAATGAACTCAAAATTTCAAGGGAACAAACTTTCATAAATATTTTTTTTAGTTTTGCTGTTGTGAAAATTGGCTATCCCGCATTTGACAACAATAATTAAGAGTTGATCGAACTCATTGTTCCTTGTATTGTCCCCCCACTTAGAGTGTACCTGTCGTCATCAGATGGAAAAATATTTGTAGGTTTACTGACTTAATTTTGCCCCACATTTGCTAAAAATCTTTGTGAAGTTGTCATGGCGATTGCCTCAAAAGATTGAAAATCAATGTGCAAACTGTCTTTCATATTCATTAATGGTTCATTTGTTTTTATTTTACTGTGAGCCTAACCTATAAAACCACAACACTTAAGTATAAAAATCTGATATGATGCAATTTTTTTGTTCACGATATTAAAGAAAGAAAATGGCACGTCAATTATTTTTCAAAATCACGCGCACACACAGAGTGAACGAGACATCAGTCTGTGGTCTGTAAATGTTCTCATGGAGATAAGAAGAGCGTCTCATTGTAGGCAGACAAGCATCCTCTTATCATCTTATCACGCAGCCTATCCAAGCTGCTGCTCGTGTGTGTACCCAAATTGTGTGTGTGTGTGTGAACATGTGTGTGTGACAGGTCCCGAGAGGGTGAGGCGGGGGTTGGTGGTTGGGGGTCCTTCAGTTAAGTGGCGATGCTTTGTAATGCAACAGGTGCTGTTGTCGCTCAATTTGTCCACATGCTAAAGAGTGTGTGTGTGTGTGTGTGCATACGACAACAAAAGTCAAAGCTAATCCCATCTGAGTGCCGCTGCGACGGCCCGTCTGAGGCGCGACAAAGGGCTCGTTAGCATTCCCAGCACCCGTCTGAGGTCACATAACAAACGAGCTCCTGGAGCCACGCGATACCCACGTCATGGATGTTGAACCCTCTCAACGAAAAAGTGTGTGTGTTGTAACAACTGTACTGATACAGCGTGAAATTGGTTTCATTCTCACCTAAAAAAAAGATTTGAATGTGTAATTTGTCCGGTTTCCTACTTATCCCTTGTACTGTTTTAGTGTGGAGTCCCTCAAGGTTCCGTCTTGGACCCAGTTCTGTTTTCAGTTGCATGCTTCCCATGGGAGAAGTGTCCCCCGCATGCAGACAAAAATGTGGTTGGTTTCAGCAACACCCACATCAGCACGAATGTGACAAAACGTTTGTGTTCAACCCTTTCACCAGCACATGTGGGTGTTAAAACATCCACATTTTTGCGACAAAAACTATGTTTTGAAACCTTTTAACAGAAAAAGTGTCTCCCAACGTATTTGGCTATTGAAACTTTTCACTGTTAAGTGGGGGGAAAATGTGGGTGCACCTACAATCCTCACATCTGTGATGAAAAGTATGAGTGTTCAAACCTTACACCTGTGCGTACATATATTAAAACTACTAAAACCTAAACTAAAATGAAAAAAATATACAAACTACGAATATAACCTCACAAACTCTCTATAAAAAAATAATTTAACAGAATTTAAAAAACAAAAATCAAAATGCAATAAAAACTAACAATGACTAAAAATCATTCTGACCTTTTCTTCTAAAAACTATCCTCACCTTCGACTGGGAAAAATGTGGTTGTTGAAACACCCACATTGGTGCACCCCTGCTGACGATGTCATCGTTGTCATTCAGATAAAGACAAAAAAGTCTCCAGCGAACCATCAGAGGGCGCCATGAGAGAAGAGACATCGGCGGCGGGCGAGGTGAAGAAGAAGGAGTCGTCCAAGGAGAAGAAGGACACCAGGAAGGAGTTGAGCAAGGAGGCCAAGGAGGAGGACAAGGAAGCTAAGAAGGAGTCGTCGTCATCTTCCAAGGAGAAGAAGGAGCGAGACAAGGAGGCAGGGGATAGGAAAGTTTCCAAAAAGGCGTCTGCGGGCAAAGTCAAAGAAAAGAAGAAGAATCCTGAGGCTGGAGAGGCTTGAGCATGAGGTTCCAACTCCGATCGCCTCGGTGAGGTGGACGCGCTAACCACTAGCCGCCCCGCGTGCTGCTCACTCAAAACAGAATACATTCACCATTGATGGGCAGTTTAAATGGTGGAGGGGGGGCACAATATTACATCAGCACCACTGGGGGGCCACATAGGACAAAGCACTTCTTAACCAGGTTTTGGACAAAAATGTTAAATATGGACAAAATACATGCATATGTCTGTTTGTTTGTTTTTTTTTCCATCAAAACAAAGCTCATTGTAGTATGTCGTTTCATTTTTCATGATACATTTCTCAAAGCATGTATAAGAGACCCAGACGTCAACAACAAAGGGTTTGAACAAACCAAATTTGAACTATATACTGTGATTTTATTTTCCCAGTGAGAAGGACGGCACAAAACTGCTGAACAGCAAACCACCGTTAAGTTGCAAAAAGTCGTCTGGGGTATGTTTCCACAAAAATTTACTCACTCAAAACTTTCATGTTATTTGTCCTGCATGTCATTCCCAAATTGACAAAAAAAAACAATAAATGACACAGATAAATAGAAATTTTTAATCAGAGATTGTTTTATGTCTCCCCAAATATATTTTGGACGTTGATTTTTTAAAATGTCCTGACTCTTTTTTCCTAGCACATCAGGTTTTTGAGATACTGACTGTAACTTCTATCAACAAAAAAAACCTGTCGGTGTTGAAAAACTTGATTTGAATGACGTGAGCTCAGGTAAACATTTACTTTCCAGTGATACGAGTTAATAATACTTGGTAACGATGGCAACATGGTCACGTTTGTCTGCTAGCATCTTAGCATTCATGTTGTCTGCTTGGTTAGCATCGACGTGTAGCAGAGAAAAGTCAATGAAAGCCCAAAATAAAAATGCTTGTCGGGATTTTGAAGTGTCATGTTTTGTGCTGCGTGAGGAGGAAGTCAGGCAAGAACGACGCGTCACTTTTGCCAGAACTTGCAGCAACGGCTCTGGTCTTGAAGTTTAGCTCCATTCTCGCTTTGCAACTGCGTCACATTTACTTCCTGGCAGATAGAAACCAAGAAAACTTTGTTCAATAGAAAAGAGGATCAAAGTCAACTGTGACACTTTCCAGTCTTATTTTTTGACCTCTCAGTGTCCAAAGTTTTTTTTTTCTTTTAGAAACTTGTTTTTGTTGGCTTTTTTCTTGTTGCTCTTGCTCTCGTTTACTATAAATCCCGTGTGATTGGATTTATTTATTCTGGGGTTTTTATCTGTGTGTTTTTGTTTTTCCTTTCAAATAAATGAATGTTTTCCTCTTCTTTTCATTGCTCTTTATTCCTTTATCTTTTTCACTTTTTATGTTGCAATGTTTCGTTGCCTTAATTTGTCTTTTTTCTCTTGCCTTTAATTTTTACTTATTCTTTCAAATATTCAAATATTTCCTTCTGCATTTAATTCATTGTTTTTGTTTGTTTTCTTCCTCACGTCATTATGGCTATTGTTATGTATCTCTTTTTTTTCTCACCGCCTTTTTCCAATTTGAAAACATGTTTCTTGGTCCGCGCAGTACCAAAATCGTCCTCCAGGGGAATTTGGCTTTGTCATTGTGTTGGAGATGCAGGTATAAGCCCAGAGAGAGACAAGCTCCTGTGGTTGAGACAGCTGACCCCAACCCCTCCACCACAAAATCCATCCACCGCCCCCTCACCCAGTCTCTCTCACCCCCCCCCCCCCCCCCCCCCACACACACAGGGTCTTTGAGGGCCAGACCTGTCGGCTGCAGAAGGCTTTAACCTCGGGGCCGGCGCGGGGGGGCTCCGACCGGCCCCCCATGTCTGTTCCGGCAGGAAACATCGTCTCTGGTCACTTTCTCCTTTTCCTTTTCGTCTTCTGTTTGTGAGAGGTTTCATCTGCTAGCCGTTAGCTACGCTCTGTTAGCATTTCACTCTAATCTGGCGCTTATCTGCTTACAGTGGCAGGACATTTGGTTTGGGGTTGATTCCGAGTGGCCACCCCGCCCCACCACCATCAGCCAGCCCTCTTAAAACCGCCTCACCATAAAGCCCCCCTCCCCCCCGACCCCCCCCCCTGTCAAGCCAAAAAGTGATGAGCCAGGTCCCTCATGCTGAAGTTGCCTTGGATGTGCCCCAGAGCTCAAATTTGTAACTTTAGACATTATTTCCCATAGTGTGAACACACTTCGGTCTTCCAAAAGTTCCTAATTCAAGTTAAAACGTCCTATCAAAAAAGCTCGGCACTTGAGCATCACTCATGAACATGTGTCCAATTCAAACTCAGTTTGATTAATTTCCTAGAAGCATTTTTTTTTTTTAAATGAAGCAATTATGATACTGCCATGCCCTCGCATGGGGGCAAGGGGAGCCACCATTGATGATTATCAATATGCATTCTAATGCATATAATGCATATGCAGCCAAATGGGACAAACCGCCAAACATGCAAAGTACAAATTGAGAACAATCACGAGCAGATTGAAAAGTAAAGTGAAAAAAATAACAACAAACATGATTTTAAAAATACTTTGAAAGCCTGCATTTAAAAGCATTGTTATTTTATTAGTATGTTTGGCATCTTTATTCACTCTGACAATAAAGGGTACCAGCAAATCTGGGGACTGTATTTTACAAAAGTACAGCGGGGGAAAAATGCTGCTAAGGGAAATCTAGGGGGCATATTATACACGGGTGCTCAGTTTTGTTTTGTTTTAGTTCTTAATTTTTTTTGTGATCGATGTGGAGATGGATTCGGCTGCTATTCAGTGGAGGGGGGGGGGGGGTCTGTCGAGTCGAGCGGGATGCGGTACTGCTGGCCACCCCAACATCTTTAAAAACATTCACCTTGTAACCCTGAACGGAAAACGGTTATGTTGCAGCTTCTCAAATTAACCTCAAAACAAATAACATATCATCGCTTGCTTGATTGGCTTTCGCGTGTGTCACAGATGAATACTGAAGAATTTGAAAGTGGCCCTCGCATCCTTCCATTTTGCGATATGTGGCCCCCCTGCCCTTGCCTTCTCCAGTAGCAACAAAACAGCCACCATTAGTTTTGAAGTCTCCAAGTGGGTCTCCTCAAGTGGGTCTACTAGTGAGCTGGATTTTCAGTATCAAGAATGTGGACTAAAAGCTCAAGCTGCTCTCCATCGGTGCCGACTGCCTCTGCTGGGCTCCGCACGGCAGCATGTAGTCCGAGAGGAAGAGGAGGAGGAGGAGGAGGAAGAAGGAGAAGAGGAGGAGGAAAAGCGTGTGTTCGAGTGAGAGAGGAGCGAGGGAGTGTGTGTGCAGTCCTCCGAACCGCGCAGTCTGCAGTCAGCATCCATGAACGCAACACTTTGACGTTTCCCCCCTGGAACGTCGCGAGGGTTTTTTTTTTTTTTTTTTTTTTTTTTTTGCTCCGGACGGATTCTACCAAGTGCTCACATCTTAGCAGGTTTCAAGTGGCTTTGACAACGCGTCATGCGCATGCAGCCCCGCTCCTCCAAAGCTTCTGCACTTACCTCCCTGTGGACACTTTTCTTTTTTTTTTTTTTTTTTTTTTTTTGACTTCTTAGTTTTGGGATTTAAAAAAAAAAGAAAGCGCACGTGGACTCGCAAGTTCTGTCGCTTGTTGAAGATGTCGCCCGGCCGCCGCTCCACCTCCACCTCCACCTGCAGGCTCCTCGCCGGCTCGCTGCTGCCTCTGCTGCCGCTCCTTGTGCTGCTGCAGGCGGTGCCGCCCGCCGCCGCGCTCATCACAGGTGAGGGTTCCAAATTCGGGTCTCCGTGCGTAAAAGCGCACCGCGCGAGACGCGTTGGGTGCTTCTCGTCCAAGTTCGCGAAGTTTACGTGGTGAATTTAGTTCGGGGATGCGAAGATGAAGAAACTTGTAATTAGACTTAACTTCTATCTGTGTGCGCATTTTGCTCCCTCTGAGTCGGCGGCGTCGGCGTCATGTGTTTGCCCCGCGGCCACGCGACCCAAAAGGCGGTTGGAAACGTGATTTTATTTTGCCTTCGTTAAAATGTCATGATTACTCCCACTTTGTACTTAAATAGAAGAAGTACGCGTACGGTGTAAACAAAGTCTGTGAACGTATTGATTCAACGCCGACGTCGGCAACGGTCTAGAAAAAAAAGTACATTTTCTTCATTATAGGGAGAAGTATTCACGCTGCGGTTTTTAAGTCGAAGTGATTCGAGTCTTTGATAAAGGTAAAAAGATGAAATTAAGTACAGACTTCGTTATTGTTTCATAGCAGAAGACTGCACAAGTTCAACTCAATATAAGTTTTTTAAAAAAAGTGTGGCTCCAGACTTGATCATCACTTCATTAACATCAAGAGGCAGAGGTGGCAAAATGCGTGAGCTGTAGTCTCCTGTCGTAGAAGTACAAATACTTTTGTAAATGAAGACTGTAAATAGCGCTGGTTCAACAGAAGTAAACGTAAAAAAACAGTATATGTGCCCATCACTGTTTCATTTTTAGCAAGTGGCAAAAGTATCCACACTCTGGATTGAAGTCTCACTGGTACTTGGGTGAAAAACAAAAACTGTAGAAGTCTTGATTTATCTCCTTTACTTAAGATTTACAAAATTACAGGGACAGATTTGATCATTTTTTTCGTTGTTGCAAGAGGCAGGGGTGTCACAAGTACTTACAATGTACTCAAGTAAAAGTGCAGGTACTTGCATGTGTAAAATGAATAAAAGCACAAAGTGTGGCAAAAGTATTCACACTCAAGACTTGAGTAGTCAATATAATCGTGAAAAAAAAGACTACTATTGATACAGCAGCACTGATTCACCTCTTTAAGTTTAAAAAAAAAACCTACAATGGTACCTCTACTTACAAACGTCTCTTCATACGAAATTTTCAAGTTACGAAACGCCTCAACCGGAAAATATTGCCTCTTGATACGAAAGAAATTTCAAGATGCGAATGGTAAAAATACAGCATGGGCCGCTACTCGCGGCTCCGAGTTTCCTGAACGCAACATACGTATAGCTGCTCCGCCATTGGCTATTACCTGGCAGCTTCCTGGCATCCCATTGGCTAAGAGGGACTTCTACCGTATTTGTCAATGCGTGCAGATAGATATGTGTCTTATCTAGCGTCCTCTGCATTTTGGTTAACTTGGAAAAACAAAGGAAACAATTCTCTGTCCTCTTTTTATGAACCTTCATCTTGTTAGTCCCCAAAATATAAAACGGCTTTCATGCTAGCAAAATAACATATTCCAATAGCTTTGCGAATGTTGAGAACTGACCGACAAAAACGGGAATGTTTTGTTTTGAGCCAAAGGTACAAGACACAACAAAAAGTCTTCTTGCGTCTAACAACATCAAAAAAATCAGATAGGGAATATCTTGCTTCTCTGAATCTGTTGTCATTGTTGTTATTTGTTGCCATTTGTCACGCGTTCCTTCATGTTGCTCAGTGTAAAAAACAAAAAAAAAGTCGGGTGAACTCAAAATTTGAAGGCGACAAACTGGGATGAAATTTTCAGTTGGGTTTGGATAATGGAGGGATCGATGAATATGAATAAATATTTTAAGCTTTGCTGTTATGGAAATTTCCCGAACTGGATTTCACAACAAAGAAATACGTTTAGAAAACTAACTGTCCCTTGGATTTTAAAAAAAAAAAAAAAAAAAAGAAAACTCAACTCAGCAAATGATTTTGGAACAAACAACTTGCTAGCTTTGTTGTGCTAATTAACATTGTTGCCATAAATGTTAAGAATTTACATTTTAAAGTTGTTGCAATTTAAATGGCTGTTTGAGCACCCCCCCCCCAAAAAGTGTTTTGTCCCGATTTTTTTTTTACATTGTCTCTTTCTATTTCTGTCATTTTTACATCTTTTCATTGTCTGCGTAAATTGAAAATAGTGGCACGCCTATCTTGACAAAGTCATGAGTCAAAAATACAGATGTCAGGTTTCAATTTCCAAAAGTTTGTCAAAAGAGGTCAGAAAAACAAATACCGGGGCTAGACAAGTATGGCTACCTAAAAAAATTTTTTTTTTAATTCTACTCAAGTACAGTAGCAAGCATTTGTTCTTGGTTACATCCCACCACTGCAGGCAACTAAAAAGCTCAGGCAAGTCTTTTTTTTTTCATCTCCAGTTGGCCTTCGTCATCATGGTGTGATTATCGTGAGAGAATGAAAGTGTTTGATGCAGAACATGTCCCGCGTTTTTTGGCTCAGCTGGAAACATTAAATCAGACCTCCACAGGACAAGATTTTTTTTTTGTTTTGTTTTTGTTTTGTTTTTTAAAATGTTTAACAAGATGCCTCGTTTCCTGGCAGGTTCTCCTCGGAGCAAAAATGGAAATGAGGTCGAAGCGGCACCAGATTGGGGGGGAGGGGAGGAGCATATCGGATAGGAGCGGTCCTGCCGGGGAATGTGGGGCCTTTTATACATGCCAGTAATATTGATTATTGATCACTACCCCAACTCGTGTAGATTGATTATTGATTGTTTATTTGTCTTTTGGAAACTCAAATGAATGTGGGACGATTGTGCCATTCATCAAAAGTGCATTTTTATTATATGAAGCTGTCACCAGTCAAAAACAATTTAGAATTTAGCTTGCGGGCAAAAGAAATACAGTGGATATAAAAAGTCTACACACACCTGTTCAAGTGCCAGGTTTTTGTGTTGTAAAAAAAAAAAAAAAATGATACCAAGATAAATCATCTCATGACGTTTTTCAAGTATGAATGTAACCCATCCATAACAACTCTTATATACTTTTGAGAGAAGAAATCGATTTTTTTTTTAATTACCTGAGATAAAGTAGTTGCAAAAGTGTGCACACCCTATTACAACTGGGATGCGGCTGTGTTCAAAATTATCCTTTCACGGGAAAAATGTCCAATGTGAGTCAGCACCCACCTTCTACCATTCAAACCATCGCCAACTAACCCAAATAAAGTTCAGCTGTTCTAGGTGGCTTTTCCTGATTTTACTTTTTATTTACTTTCTAGCAGGAGCTTGTGATAACACTGACTGCTATTTTGAACATTTCCTTCCTCAACAAATAAGATAGATAAAAAATAGTGCTTTGACAATAATAATGACGACAATGATAAAACACAACAAAAAATAATAACGTTGAAAAAAACTTACAACTACGCCCAAGCTTTAAATAACAACGCATTGCAAATTAAAGTCTTTTTGATCAGGATTGTGCTTGTATATCATGCAAGAACATTGATGCAGCTGCATTCACATAAGAAAAATTTAAAAAGCGCTTTATAAAGTGCGTATGTTGCAACACTGCAAACTCCAAGCACCGTTTCACATATGTAGCATCATTTTAATGACTCATCAAACCTGCGCCTCTCGTGCTATTGGATTACATGAGTTGGTGTGCCTAATGAAGTGTCCTCTAAGCGCGCATGATACATAAATCTTCGAGTAAAGAGTCTCTACGGGAAGGTTTGAGCTTGTTACCTGAGACAAGCACAAAACAATGAATGAGTTATTTTGTCAAAGCAGGGATATGTCCCTGGAGACCCTGCCCCCCCTTTACCCCCTTCATTGGGCAAACTACGCCCTCCCTCCACCCCCTCACTCATGCCAGTTTAATTAGGCTCGAAGGTCATAAAGTTTAATAGCGGAGTCGGCGAGTTCGTCGTCTGCCCCCGCAACGCAGACGACCCGGCACTGGGAAGCTTCTGTCGGATTCCCTTGTGCGCTCTCTCATCTTTAATTTAAACAAATGTGATGTCACCCAACGTGATGCCATCAGGAGCAGGACACAGGAAGCGTTTTTTTTTTTGCAGGTCGTGACCGCGGTCGGAAGGAAGTTTTCGTTCCCGACCGAGCAGTTTTCCTCGTACGCGCACATGTGCCTCTCGCTCGCCCGTAAAGCTTTTGTGTTTCCTGCGCTTGCTTCAGGTTACGTTTTGCCACCGCGTGTTTTAAGACCCGCAAGACCATTCAAATGTCACCGGCTAGAATTTAGTGGAATGCTCAAAGTGACTCACGTGGAAGGCTCAAACTGGCACACTTTTCTTTTAAAATGCTGCACGGTATGTTTTGAGACCCTTAAGACATCAAAACTGTTTCACATGCTTGTACTGTTGAATTGTTCTCTCAAAATGTGTCGCTGTGTGTTGGAGGGGGGCGAACAAGGTATATGTGGTTGACTATGTCACATCTGTAATTTTTGGCTTGTGATTTAAGACCCTTAAGACCCTTTTTTCAAATCCCTGGTTAAGATTTAGTAGAATTCTACAACTGACTTACTGCTGGAACGGTTTGAATCTTTTGGGTCATGTTGCGTTGGAGGAATTCAATTTAAAAACAAACTTTTGAAGTCAAGAAGAGTGCAACAAAATTTGTTACTGTTCATCCAGCCTGTGTTTTAAGACCCCTGCAACCCTTCTAATGTCACAAGTTCGAATTTGGTGGCATGATTACCGTGAATCCTGGATCGCATTGGGAAATGATGTTTACTTTTGTTGTTGATGATACAAAAAAAAAAAAAATCAGATACAGTAGACTAATACACAGACATTTGACACCCTAAGCCCTCATTCGGCTTTTTTCGAATGTTTCCAGGCACAGAGGCCAGCTGTGAGAACGAAGGCGAGGTCCTGCACATCCCCAACATCACCGACAACCCTTGCATCACTTGCGTCTGCCTGGTAACACCCCTCCGCTTCCTCCCCGGTGATGTTTGTCGCGCTGATTATTGATCCGCCAGCTTGTCCCCTTATCAGGCTTCAAGACGGGACTTTGTCTCGTCGAGTGTTTGCGTTGCTCCTTTCACAACTGAGCAAACGTGAGCTTTACCACATGTCAATAGCGGGACGCTAACGTGTCAGAATGTGAATGCGCCCGGGTAGTGTCAGTATGGAAACTGCCAATATCATTAGAGTGATAGGATACTGCTTCTTTTTTTTTTTAATCTGATAATGACATTACCTTGAACGTTTACATAAAATACATTGCATTTTGTATTTTTTGTGTTGACCTCAAAAGTCAAAGCTCGGGACTCTTTTGTGAAAACAAATTAGACGACTGAAATAAATATTTCATACTATATAAATATTTTTAAGCCAATAGGCTGTAACATAAGGAAATTCATTTCCAGTTTCTGCTTTGTGTCCTGTTTAGCTGTGTAGCGAAGTGTAAGTGTAAGACATTCATTCAATCGCTGGCTATTTTGCCATTCAAATTTGTTCTCTTCACTTGGATCCAGACAGTACGCTTAGCAATTAGCATAGCTTCTCTATCTATCTTCATCATCCCTTCCTGAGAATGATACAAAAGTGCAGCTTATTTGCTGCCACGGAGGCGATAACTCACTTAAGAGCGACTCCGTAGTGTTTAGCTGGACTAGGTAGCCATCCGAAGCTCGTTGCTAGCTAGCTAGCTATGCAGCGTAAGTAGCACTGAGCTGTGCCTTGAACTCCGACTATCTGTGCTGCCATTTTTATGCACACGCTTCCAGCCCACAGCGAAGATTTTAGGGGCTGTCTCGGCGGTACAATTATTGAAAAACATACAGAATAAAATCCTGTGATTTCAGTTTTGCCATTCACTGCGTTTTGATGAGACTCAATATTCAAATTTAGTCATTCAAGTTGCGATGCGAAACCGCTTATTTCGAGCCTTGACATCCTGTACGCCTACGGAAACAGTGCAGCTCCTAATTGAAGACATGCATTGACCACCACCGAAGAAGATCACATGAGCAAACGCAACCAAAAGAGTGAAACAAAAGAGATCAGACATTACAGTTGAAACAATGAAAACAGCTTATTGATTTATTTGATTGATTTCAGTGGGACAGTTCACATGAATCAGCACAAGAATAAACAGTCTAAATGTGTCCTAGTTAGCATAAATGCTAGTAGCTATGATTCAAACCGTTGAGAAATTCAAGTGAAAATCCCAGTTTATTTCCTGTAACTACCGCCAAGGTTTCTGCCGTCACGGCAACGTTGTTGCCGCGGTTACGACAGCATTCTCGCTCTTATCAGGTCGGCATCAGTTAAAAGACCACCTCAACGGATGTCACTCGTCAGCAGCCAATTGCTGACCTTTCCTCCAGACTTTAATCCCTCACCCCCACCCCTCTTCAATTCATGCTGCCCCCTCAAACCGCATACACGACACGGACAAAAAAGTCCGGACACACGCACAGCTTTAAATCAATCGTTCAATTAGACATTGGACTTCTCAACGTTAATAGCTGATCTAGTCAAGTTCTGTTGACGCAGGGACACACATACACACACACACACACAAACCACAATATTTTGCCACGATAGAGAAATATTTTTTTAAAAAGTACGACGGTTGACTTCAAGAAGTTGTAATACTTTCTTCCTCCATTTTCTTCACTTTTCTGTCCCAAAACATCACATTTTCGTCACTTTTTGATTCATGTCAGTGTCCCAATGCCTTCCCCCCCCAACTACACATTTCTCTTCACTTTTCTGCCTCAATACTTTTGTACGAACTCTCCACATTTCCTTCACTTTTCTCACCAACACTTCTGGCGAAACGCCACGCTTTCTTCACTTTTTACATCTGTCCCAATATCGTTGCCCAAACTCATTTCCTTCATTTCCTTTTGTCCAAATTGTCTTCACTCTGTCGCTTGTCATTCTCTGTCATGTCATAACACTTTCATGATCTACGATCCTCATTTTTTTTTCTTTTTTCTTCCTTGCCACTAATTTTGTCCAAATTCTACATTTTCTTCGTTTCCTTTATGGAGATGTCCCAATACTTTTGTCCAAATGCCACAATTTCTTCTTTTCATTTGTCGAGATGTCCCAATATTTATGTCCATGGCATGGCGATTTTTTTTTGAGGGGGGGGGGGACATGGAGTGAGTGTCTTCACTCAGGAAATCTGAGTGTCTTCAAGTACTTCCACATCTGTCAGCCCCCCTGTCCCCCCTACCCCAAAGACATGCGGAGAGTCTCCTGTCGCCAGGTGGTCTGATATGTTTGGGGGTGTGGGGGTGGAGGTGCAGTGTCACTCATATATTCGTGTGTGTGTGAGGGGGGTTCGAGACAGAGCAGACTAAAGGCTGGGACACACACACACACACACACACACACACACAGAGGGGCCATTGTAAGACTGATAGAACGTTGCCATGGTGATCTGTTATCTGCTGCACCTCTTCACCATGTCGTCTAGCTGTCTGTCTGTCCGTCTCATCCCGTATCTTCGTCCACGGTCGAGTGCTTTTACAAACAGAATTATGGGAATTATCGATGAAGGGTCAAAGTTGCCTTGCTGGCATTGTGTCAACATAAACAGAAGCCGACACACACCAGAGAGGTGGCTGGCAGTCCGATAAATAGCAAACGGCTGATGAGGCAAAGACAAATCCAACATGTTAGGTGAGCAAATGATGTTGAAATTATGTAATTTCCCGAATTAGTGGCAAATAAAGAAATTAGCACACACCTCTGGTCAAAAATGTTCAACATGTGGATAAATTACTACTTTTGCAACATGTAAGTGGAAAGCTCTGTTGTCTGTAATGTTGTGACTTAAGATGCCTATACACACACTCAAACGCACGTGCACACACACACACACACTTGAATAGAAGACTTTTCCTTTTTCCTTTTTTTTTTTCAGGGGTGAGTGGGTGGGGGTGGGGGGTTCTGGCGGAAGTAAGGAAAAAGTGAGTCCGTTTGGGGAATTCCTTTCCCTGAAGCTACTGTGGCTCTTGTACCGTTTAGGGGGTCCCGACCTGTTTGTTTAGGAGGTGAAAGTTCACGGCCGGGGAGAGGGCAGCAATAGATTGGGGGCAAATTGTGGATGAAGAGGAGGAGGAGAGTGATGGGAGAGGGGAAAGAGAGAAGAATGGGATTTTTTAAAAAAAAGGGGAAAAAAAGATGGCCAGAAACATTGGCCATTGTCTCCCCCTAGAGGTACAACTGCAAAACTGACTCATATTACTGAGTGAGAGTGATTATGTCACGATGCCAAAATAGAAATACCGCATTTAATAAAAGCAACATTAATAGTAATAATTTAATAAATTATATAATTGACAACAATTATTATTATTAATAATAATAATAGTATTTGTGGTACATTTAATTTGAAACGTACGCTGCTACTACAATCCCCAAAATGCATCGCGGCACCTGTTGTCAGTCCACCGCCGCTCTGCGGCAATAAAAATCGCTCGTTATCGCTCAAGCACCTGCTTTGGGTCAACATCAACAGGTAATTGTATGACCAAACAAGCCAGTGTTGATGTCATGTGCTACTTGGACTTGAAAAAAAGAAACACACTGTAATTTGTCATTCAATTTGTGTGGTTAGCAGGCTCCATTGCAGGCGTTCATGAGCTTAGCTTCCTATAAACTGCATCTGTATCGTGCTCTTTCAGGGACAAAACACAGTGGTGACCGTCTATTTTGACTGCCTGCATACAACACGTTTTTCCTATTTGAAAGGGATTTTATTGTTATACCTCGCTGAATTGTGATAATTGATAGATACTTAGCTTTTTTTTAATCACTTGGGATATTAAATTGCCTCAACAGAAAATTCACAAATATACACGACAGTAATTCATGTAGTAAAACCAACAAAGCACAAACAAAACCAAAGAGCAGCATTGAATTAATAGAAATGTAAATGTAATCCAAACAATGTACAGTATGTATGTTGGTTTCTGCTTACTGTCAGAGGGTACACATCCTGCCGTTTGTAAACTGTAGTTGGAAATAGCATTGCTTAACTATTGTCACCGACGTCTAAGTTTGAATGTCCCATAAAACAATTAACATTTACACATTATGGGATCCCAATGGAACGATGCCATGTGACCTGTGTGTAATTTCATTGGTGGTTGAAATGTAATCTAATTATAGGCGACATTGCTTGGTGACATTTACAGAAGTCAGATTTTTATGTCTTCCTTTTTTTAATTCAATCTAGATGTAGAGTGTGTGTGTGTGTGTGGTGCTGTTGGTAGTGGCGGCTGGCGGAGGGTTGGGGGTGGGCTCTTCGGTGGCGGCAGACAGCCATCCAGCTGTGCAGCCTTCTTGTCGCGGTATGTCGAGTGTTTGTTAGCCGTTATGACCCGTTACCACCTCTGACCTGTAGACAAGGGACCCCATGGAAGGGTGACTTCGGGGTTTACGGAGGGGGGGGCTATTTGTTTAGGTCACATGTACTAACGCCACTTTGTGTGAACAGAAGACAGGAGCGAAACAAGGACACGACCTTGGACACAAGTAGTACAATACAGTGAAACCCCGTTTATCGCGGGGGATACGTTCCAACCCAGACAATTGGTGTTATAGAGAGACAATGTTTATTTTTTTTTCTATAGTAAGTTGTTTTACTCCTCCGACGTCCTTTCAGCACATTCAGACTGATTAGAACACACCAAAACTAATTACAGCACACTTTTCAATATTCCTTCCTCACATAGGTCTCCAAATAAGAGGCATAGCATTGAAAAGATGTCAAACTAAACCATATCATTCCATATTATGACAGTCTGAAGGCTTAATGATAACATATCATGTGAAAAGCCATAAACAGGCTAAAGGAATTTAGCATGGATGGATTTTACCACGCCGCCGTCATAAACGCCTCTGCTCGCATCATCACAAAAACATCTTCCCAGCAGCACATCACCCCCGTTCTCCAACAGCTTCACTGGCTCCCTGTTCAACATCGCATCAATTACAAACTGCTTCTATATACATATATGGCCATCCACAACCTGGCCCCTCCTTACCTATCCGACCTTCTCCAGGTGCATATCCCCTCTCGCTCCCTCAGATCCTCGTCCTCCCTCCGCCTGTCAGTGCCCCCTGCCCGACTGAGCACCATGGGAGCCAGAGCCTTCAGTCACGCTGCTCCAAAGCTCTGGAACAACCTACCTCCGGACCTCCAAAACTGCACACCTCTTTCCACTTTCAAGTCCCGTCTAAAAACACACCTGTTCAGGATTGCCTACAACACATAGCTCTTCCATTTCCTATGTTTTTATGATTTTATGTCCTGTTTTTATATAATATCTCGTTTACTAATTTTTACATTGTATTTTCTTATTGTCTGTACAGTGTCCTTGGGTGGCATGAAAGGCGCTTTTAAATAAAATGCATTATTATTATTATTATTATAATCGTGAATGAAATATGATGACATTTCTCCACACATATCTGCGCAGCGCCGAATCTGTATGCCTGCACCGCAACTTAGACCTGCTTTTTGCAAGTCTAAAATCCGGTCTACCTTTCCACTTTTTGTCACCAAATTGCCATTGTATGAGTGCGGCAGCTCCGTTAAGCGCCCGGCAAGGCGCAGCATAATCCCAAACATGGTAAACTAAACACAATAAAGCGCAAACCGCATGACAGAAAAGCAGCGGTTCAACTAAAGAGGATCAAGATACTGCCCTTTCTGGGGATGGAGTCAGTGACAATAACAAATGCTTCTGGATGGGTGTGGCACAGTCACAAATTGGCTATATTTCGTATCGAATAACATCACAGACGTTTGAAATGTCCTCAAATTTGACTGCTTTGATGATGATTTTTTTTATCTCCACATTTAGATGATTTATTGATTTTTTTATTGGAGTCACTGACCATGTGGTCAAATGGCTTGACACCCCGTGACCCTACTGAGGAAAAGCATGTTTAAAAAAATAACAGATATATACTGTAGATGCATGAATGGATGTTTTCATTTTATTTTTCACATGGAAGTTGAGGTGCAACATTGAATCAATTCATTGATAACTAATCCATTATCAGATGACTCGTCAGTTATAAACAATTCATCAGCGTCAGACTTTTTTTTTTTTCCTTGAGTATTGGTGGCTGGTATCAGCATTCTTCATGAGTACCCAATACCTTGAAATAAGGCCAATATAAGTCGTCGTTAGTTGCGGCCCTTCAAAGAAGTATAAGATTTACTTTCAACGCGAGGTGCATTACCGCTAAATTTTCTGGGAGTTTCCGTTCCCAAATTACAAATAATAATAATAATAATAATGGACAACGCCCCTCGAAATGTTTGTTTTTATGGAGTTCAAGGCCAAAACGAACCTCTTCTGCACACAAACACGTCAAGTCATTTTGAAGTCAGTGCCCTCAGCAGTGAATTTATGGGGCCGATGACGATTAGCCGTCTACTGCACGAATGATCTTATTTCCCAAATAGAATTCAATGAAAACAATACGTAGTATCATGAAAGACACGAGTCGACTCATCCGCAGAGTCTGAACCACGATGGCTCACCGCAAAGTGAGCTCATGTGGCGTTTTGGCCCCACTAAAAGTGACCAAACGGAAAGATGCTTCTTGCTCCTTAAACGCTAGACCCTCCGTAATCATTATTTACTACCAGGATACACTACAATTAAAAGTTATTTGCCCGGGATGTTTTTTTTGTTTTTTTTTTGGTTTGTTTTATAGCCACGTTTTCCACACCATCATTTTTATTGATGATGTTTTAAAAAAATGCTGATGCTTTAACACAGAGGTGAGTGTTATTGCAGTCTGGTATAAAACGGACACATTTACATGGTGTTGTTGGGGGTGGGGGGGGGGGGGTTCAAAAATAAAATGGTTTCTTCCATAAAATGGAAGTCACTTGAAGTCATGGTACCAATAAAAAAAAAATTACATTACAAGACTCTTGGAAATGTAAAAGCTTGCAGGGCCACCCTGATTTCAACCATGACTGTTGTATGCTCACTTGTCATGAAATGACAAGTGGCAGTCCACGTTGTTATTATTATTTTCCAAATTGTTTTTCATCTGCAATGAAGGGAGCATCACACAAATTATTGCGGATGAACGGTGTATGCTTTGGAAAATGATGTGAGTGAAGCCCGCGTTGATGTTAGTGATTCACTGTGATGACCTCACGACTAGGAATAGTAATAATAATAATGATAAAGTCCTGTGGTGTGTCATCTCATTTTAACCTGAAAATGTTCTTTTAACCAAACACAACAACACCCTGACCATTTGGCTCCTTCTCCTTTCTCCTTCGTCTCGTCTGCGGCCGGCAGGAGGGCAAGGCCGACTGCAAACAGGAGAAATGTCCGCCGGTGCCCGAGGATTGCGCCCTGGTGGTGAAACAAAGCGGCGCATGCTGCGAGAGGTGTAAAGGTAAGAACGTTTTTTTGTTGTTGTTTTTTTTTTTAGTAATTAAGACGGAGCTCGGCCTAATGTTTATTTGTATTCTTGTAAAGGTGAGACTGACTCATTTTTGAGTTATCAATTGTGAATTAAGGGGCTAGTTTTATAATTCGATTTTTTTTTTTTTTAGGCCGATGCCAATTCCGATATTTGGCGGAATAAAATACTGATAACCGATTAACAGCCAATTTTTTTTAGTAGTAGTCGTAGCAGTAGTACTCGTAGTATTTTTGTAGAGTAGGGTTTGTTTTATGTATTTTTGCTTGAAGATGCCATTACCGATATTTGGCGGAATGAAATACCGATAACCGATTAATCAGCCAATTATTATTATTATTATTATTATTTGTAGTCGTAGTATTTTTGTAGAGTGGGGTTTGTTTTATGTATTGTTGTTTGAATGTCTTGTGGCTTGGCAGTTAATGTGAAAATCAAAAATTGGTCGGGCCCTAGTTATAATCATAACATGCACATAGCATAAAAATTTTTTAAAAAACAGAAACTGATCATTGGCTTCCAATCAGCTTCCGTGTAATAGTCATGTGTACAGTATTTATATCCCTCCATAAACTTCAGCTGGCTATGACATCATTCATTGTTGACATGATGTTGATGTCATCCGCTGCGTCCTGTCAAACTTTACAATAAAATATACATTTGTTTTTGTTTCTAATTAAAGATACGGCTCAACGAGCGCTTTCAACTCTGACATAAGTGACACATGAAGTTGAGATATCAACACTAACGACGCTTAAGTACAATGTTACAGTCCATCCAATTGAAGCTTTTTACACTCTGGACCACCTGAAGAGTTCACTGGCTAGCAGGAAGTGTTGGAATGTCACTTCCTATTCTCTCGATGAGGCCATGTGGTGAACACACCTCGTACAGTCTTTATGAGGGAGCACTTCATTTGGGGGGCGCGACAGACCTCGGTCAACCTGTCACCATGGAAAATGATATCATTTTTAATGGTTGTCACAAGTAAACTCGATTTTTAAAAAAATGTTTGCTCTGTTTTAAGTCTGTCACCGTTTTTTTCTCTTTATTCTTAATACATATGAGTAATGGCGGCGCGGGCACCCGCAGCGGCTCCTCTTGTTGTCGGTTTAAGAGGGAGTAAATTTCATCTGTGCTGTCTGTTGCACATACAACACATTTGACAATAAAGTTGTACTTGATAAAGTGGTTCGTTCGGCAGCAGGGGGAAGTTGTGCAATCTTTTTGTAGACAACATTTTCAAATGAAAATATCTCACAAACCTGATGCACAAGGGGGGAAAAAAAGGAAAGACTTTTTTTTTTTTTTTTTTAAATCAGTGCTCGAAAAAATACACATAAAGCCATCACTGATTAAAATGTGCTGTTGACACCAATATGCAGCTTACTCATGCAAGAGTAAATGCTATTGAGTAGGTTTGGGCAGGAAATAAAGGACGCGCATGGCTTCCAGAACGCTATTCTGTGCGAAATACATCCTTCTCCATCCTCTCATATGCCCATTAAGACGCAATTTTATCCATATTGGTAATTTGATATGTTGATCATTCGCGTGATGCCCTCCGTATATGATTTCTCTTAACTCTGAAATACTCTTACTATCTACTGTATCCGTTTTCAAATAAACATACTCTGAAGCTCCGCGCAGGAAGTCGTCGCATGGCCGTGTCGGTCATGTTAAGGAGTCTTGAGTGTATGAAGCTGATCCAAAGCTCCCAGGGAGGCTGGGCTTTCAAATGGTACTCGTTTCCCCCCTCAGCTGACTGGGGATTTGGTTTGATTTTCAGACTCAGGAAAGCAAATCAATTATTGGGATCGGTTTTCATTGGCAGGCGCAGTGCAGCATTGATCCCGGTCCATTTACTGTAAAATGAAGGAAATGAATAGGCTGTTTATTTAGCGCTGAATGGACAAGCCACAAAGTCTTGCGTGCGTGTGCGTGCGTGCGTCTGTGTCTCGTACTTAATTTTATTTGAGATTGTGGTGAGTATTCACGTATATTGTAAACGCGGATTTGTTGTTGAAGTGATTTGGAATGTGACAGCTGGAAATGATATGGAGGAAAAAAAAGTTGTACTGGAGTTTATTATTAGAAATATTTTCATTTTCTGTCGCATTCTTGTGCTATCTTAGATCTATCTGCTATAAATGGCAGTTATGGAGTTTGTGGAAGCAATAGCCACTAATATAGACAACAAAGAATTTACTGTTGGGGTTTTCCTAGATCTAAAAAAAGCTTTTGACACAATAGATCACAGTATATTACTGAAAAAACTAGAAAGATATGGCATTAGAGGTGTAGCTTATAAATGGATAAAAAGTTATTTAGAAAACAGATATCAGTACGTGCAACTCAACAATAAAAAAACGAATCAACTAAAAATCACTCACGGAGTTCCTCAGGGGTCAGTGCTTGGTCCAAAACTATTCATCTTATATATAAATGATATCTGCAAGGTCTCAAAACAATTTAAATGTGTCCTATTTGCTGATGATACAACTTTCTACTGTTCTGGAATAAATCTGAAACAGCTCCTGACAACCGTAGAAAACGAATTAAACAAATTAAAAAACTGGTTCGACAGAAATAAATTGTCACTTAACCTGAAAAAATCGAAGTTAATTGTTTTTGGCACAAGACCAATCAAACACCAAGCTAAAATTATGGTAAACTCAATTGAGATAGAAAGAGCGTATGAAACCAAGTTTCTCGGATTAGTAATAGACTCAAAACTATGTTGGAAGCCACATATCGATAACGTAAAAAGAAAAATAGCCAAAACCGTAGGGATCCTCTACAAAACCAAGGAAGTGCTAAATAAGAGATCTTTGTACACATTATACACTTCATTATTATTACCATATATGACCTACTGTGTGGAAATATGGGGAAATGCCTGCAAAACAAACACACTCCCTATTCTCAACCTACAAAAAAAAGCAATTCGAATTATTAATAGATCAAAATATACGGAACCCACAAATCCACTATTTATCAAATTAAATACGATGAAATTGTATGCCCTGGTTGACTTTAAAATCGCCCAATTAATGTACAAAGCACACAATAACCTGCTCTGCCAAAACATTCAGAAGTTTTTCGAAATTCGAGAAAGCAGCTATGATTTAAGAGGTACCAACTTATTCAAAAAACTCAAAACAAGAACAAACATCAAGCAAAGAAGTGTATCTATCAAAGGCGTTAATCTGTGGAATAATCTCGAAACGGACCTGAAAATGAGTAAATCGCTTGCTGAGTTCAAAAACAAATTCCAAAAAATAGTACAAACAACCTACATCAATCAGAGTTAAAATGATAAATTCAAAACATTAAATATAATGATAAATCAGAACTAAGTTGATAAATAGAGAAAGGTATATAAATATCCATTATGAATACCAGAGAAAATTGACACAAGAGTGTCAGGGTGTGGAAGTATATAATCCCGATACAAACCAAAAGTTGTAAAAATATCACGGTTAAGGGTAAAGTATGAGCCTTAATGGAGCCTTAATCTTGGAGCCTCATTTTACCCGCTTAATGGAACACTTCGGCTCTTGAACCTCGGCGCACGGCGTCTGCAAATCAGCAACAAGCTGCCGTTTGCGAAGCGTGAGCGGATCCGAAGAGCGACAGGACTCCAAATGTATATTTTTTCCGGCGATTTGCCGGACTGTCGGAAAGTGTGACGTATATTTTGAGCGACAAAAAAAATTACAATATATAAATAATGTTATTTTAGTATTTCGAGATCACACCAATCTTACAGTTTACAAGTACAATCATACAAACACAAATAAAATACTTTGTTCAGATATTGTGCAGTTTTGGTGTCGCTGGGCTTTACGCGCATGCCGACTGTCAAATGTGCCTGCTGACACGTCAAGCGCTCGCTAACGTCTTTGAATCAGGCAAATGCAAATACTGGTCACCGAAACTGCACGAGGTCTGAAGAAAGAAGTTGTGGTGTCGCGAGGCAAAAATAAAAACAAAGCCGGAGTGCAGCCAAACACTCTTATTTTCTTTTCTGGCTTTTAACAGCACACCACCAATTTGTAACAACAAACATCAGTCGCCATGACCTCGTAACAAACACTGCCACCTAGTGTACAGTCAGAGAACACAAGTGATCCACGTTTGTGAGACGAATAACACGCACTTCCATCGGACATTTATTCTTTATTTTCCCAAGCAACACAGAGCCGCGACATTAGGATGAAAGAGCCGCAGGTTGCCATAATGCAAAATCCGTGTGCTCAGCGTCAATTTTGTACTGGGTTTCTGAAAATGATGTGTGTTCACTGTGACGTCCTGTTATTGATATTTGAAATCCCAACACACCGTTGTCGTTTTAGGTTGCATGTTGGACGGACGATCCTACAACAGCTCGGTTTCCTGGACCAGCGCCATCAAGCCCTGCATCACCCGACGCTGTCAGGTCTGTGAGAAGCCATAGAGAGATGGAGATATTATATAGATGCATATTTTGACATAAAACTTTTACGGCCTGGTTCTGACAGGAAGGCGTCATCACAGAAGCAGAAGTGCAATGTGTGGTCCACTGCAAGAACCCTAAGATCCATCCCAAAAAGTGCTGCCCCACCTGCCCCAGTGAGCAAAACCTCCAAGCCAAGTCCAAGCTTCCGAAAGAACGAAAAGTAGCCATAAATAAGCGCTTGTTGTAATCCCGTCTCTTTTTTTCCAGGTTGCATTTTCGAGGGACACCTGTACAAAGAAAAGGAGGAGTTCAGTCCGGAAGGCAAACCCTGCATCAAGTGTACATGCACTGTGAGTATGAGCAATCATGCGCTGGAATTCACAGAAACAGATATACACGGGAGTCCTTGTTTTTTTTTTGTTTTTTTACGACCGTCACGAAATGATTTACTTTGCCAGGACTTCTTATGAATATAGGATTTGGTCATGTATTTAATGTCAGATTATTTTTTTTGCCCCAAGTATCAGTAGCAGGTCTCGGCAGCCTCCACGAATACTCGACACCTTCAAATATTGCACGTCATGACACCCACTTTACAACTCATGAATATACCAATTAGGGCTTTTGTCTATGATGTTGTTTGACTGTTATCTGAAATTCACAGAGGGATTTTGCAATCGTGGTCATCTGGACCTGACAACAGTGTTTCTCATTGTTTGACTCGAAGTGTCACTGCTTTTGCAGGGGGGGCGCACTCTCTGTGTGAAGGAGGCCTGTCCCGTCCTTTCTTGTCCTGCTCACCTCAGCCACACCCCTCCCGAACAATGCTGTCCCAAGTGTCTTGGTAATTCACAAATCTTCTCTTGTGTGTGTGTGTGTGTGTGTGTGTCACTCTAATGATTGTCGTCTGGGTGCGTCAGGTCAGCGAAAGGTGTTTGACTTGTCTCAGGGGAGTTGTCTGTTCCACAGCGAGGTCTTTGAGAACGCCACGTCCTTCGTACAGGACAACTGCACCACGTGCACCTGCAAGGTAAAGTTTGAAGGTTTTCACTTTCGTCGACGGCGCACAAAACGCTAGGTAAAAGCTACTTCTGAGAGAGAACATGCGCTAAAGAGGGCAAAAAACAACGAGGACACATGTTAAATGACCATCATTTTTATTCTTTACTCTCTCGTTTATTGTGCAATAGTCAAATTGTAACATGTATTTGTTACATATTTTGATGCATTTTTATGCTTGAGGAATTTATGTCTGAATTTTGGGGGGGGGGGGGCCTGGAAAAAATTAGGGCATTTACATGGAAAACGCGTCTCTACTTCCAAAATTTTCTCGTGAAGAAATTTCTTCAGAACCACTTCATTTTGTAAGGAGAGGTACCACTGTAGCTATAAAAACAAAGCATACTTTATTCTGTTTCCATTTATTTCAATTGGAAAAAAATTGCTTCTGTTCAACGTTTTAGTTCATGAACGGTCTTTTGGAATGCACTCAAGTTGTGAACCGAGGTTTCACTCTGGACCTTCTGACATCGTCCTCTGTCCTCGTTCAGGACTCCACCGTGGTGTGCACAAGGCGCTGCTCACGTCCGGGCAGTTGTCGCGGCGACCGCTGCTGTGACGACTGCTTGTCCTACGTGAAGGTGGATGACGTCAAGTACTGCAGAGTGCGCAACAAGATCTACAGGGTGAGATCCTCTCCGAGGATGCATGGATGGAGATGGGCGTATGTGTGTGGGAGAATGAATATGGCTGGATGGATGGAGACGAATGATCATGGATGGATGAAGCGATGTGGCTTGATGGATGGAAGAAGGAATTAACTCATTCACTCCCAAAGACGTTTTTAAACGTCTTTTCAGACTTGGTCTAGAATTGGCTGGTACTGAATGAGTTAATTAGGGAATAGATTGATTATGGATTGATAATACGAACGGGCAAGTGGATATTTGGTATGTAAAGTCATGGATGGATGACAGACAGAAGAAAGAAAGGATGGATGGATGGATGGGTGGAGTGATGACTGGCATGAAACAGACAAGTCCACGGATGAGTGGATGAACTGACAGATAGGCAGAAAGATGGATGGCGGAATGGCTCCATGAATGGATGCGTCGGCGACAGGAGGCTGGATGATCACGGAAGCATGATGAATGGACGGGTGACGGACGGACGGTTGATCTGTGGTGTACTCATCCATCCGCAGGAAGGAGACATGTGGTCGTCAGTGAACTGCACGCTGTGCGCATGCGTGAAAGGCAACGTGGAGTGCCGGCCCAAACAGTGCGTGCCCATCACCAGCTGCCCCTCCGTGAGTGACGCGCCTTTCTTGGCCACTCGGCATCAAGCTCATCCATCACCCATCCATCCACTCATTCATTCCTTCATCCTACATTCACCGATCGACCCACTTTGCTTTTCATCCATCCTCACTCTCATCCAATCATGCTCCTGTCTCGTCACCCATTTGTTCTTGACATTCTTCTGTCCATATCGTGTCCTCCTGTCGCTCATTCATTCATTCATCATTTGTATATGAATCCATCCGAACATCTGCCTATTCATCCATCATTCTTTCTTTCATATCAACGATTCACCTGTCACCCATTCATTCATTCATTCATCCATCCATTGTTATAAATTGTTGCTTTTTGCGCATTCCTGTTGCTCCGCCCACCAGAACAAGATCCTGAACAGGACCGGCTGCTGTCCAGTCTGCACTGAAAGTGAGTAAGTTCACTTGCTCGTCCCTTTGGCGCTTCCGTCGGTCGCCGTCTTCTGAACGGCGCTTTGTCTTTGTCCCACGGCAGAGCCCGGCGTGTGCACCGTGTTTGGCGACCCGCACTACAACACCTTCGACGGGAGAACTTTTAACTTCCAGGGAACGTGCCAGTATGTGTTGACCAAGGACTGTGGCGGCGGCGCTGGTGGTGTCCTCAGCAACGGCGACTCCAGCTTTACGGTTCGATCACACATTTTTCCTCCGACGTCATCATATGACGTCATCCATCATGAATAATTACACACCTGTGAAGCCTTTTAATATGACGTATGGCTCGACATGATTGGTTGCGGAAAAAATAATCAAAAAATAATTCACCTTGTTAGCTGCCCCTAAAGATCATGTGTTGATATTATGTCATCTTACAAAATGAGTACAGATTTGGACGCGTGACTCAATACATTTGATCGCCTTAAATGTCGTGTCATCCTCCAAAGGTGTTGGTGAAAAACAACGCCCGCCGCACCCGCTCCTTCTCCTGGACCCAGTCGGTGGAGGTGCATCTAGGAGGGCTGGTTCTGGGCCTACATCAGCACCTGACCGTGCGCAGGAACGGCACCCGCATCGCGCTTCCCTACCACGGGCCCGGCGTGCACATTGACCTGGACGGGTACCTCCTCAAGCTCACCACCATCGTTGGTCAGTTCACAGACAACAGACGATGGGAAATGGAGTATTCAATGTTTCTATCGAAATAGTTGGGTCTTTGAAGGGCAAAAATATGATAATTAGAATAAGAAAACCTTTAACTCATTCACTCCCAAAGACGTTTTTAAACGTCTTTTCAGACTTGGTCCAGAATTGGCTGGTACTGAATGAGTTAATTGTCTCACAATGGAGAAATTCCCAATTTACAGCAGCAAAGTTATGAAAGTAGGAGGACAAAAAGTGTCGGATGAGCTATTAAAATCAGAAAAGATCTCCCAAAATATTACACAAAAAATGCATTCTTTAAAAAAAAACGGTGAAAAAACTAGTTGAAATAATATAATCATAACAAATGAAAACAACAAAAAAAAATGGCGTGT
Source organism: Hippocampus guttulatus (assembly GCF_054856545.1). NCBI lineage: Eukaryota > Metazoa > Chordata > Actinopteri > Syngnathiformes > Syngnathidae > Hippocampus > Hippocampus guttulatus. The sequence goes on along the minus strand of NC_141266.1, from coordinate 19,608,504 downwards.
TTCGTCAAGTGGTTGCAAAAAAATAAAATCTGGTTCTAAATACATTTTACAAGTAAAACGTATCTGGAGCGATGTGATTTTATTTCATGCAACCACTTGAAATAAAATTGAGTAAATTCAACACACCATTTTTTTCACAATATGCATTTTGAAGTAGAATTTGTATTCATGTGAGAAATATAAATAAAAACAACTATTGGACAAAAAAGAAGTTGCACCAAAAAAAAAATATAAAAAAATAAAATCTACCCGGACGAAAATACAAATTGAAATAATGACAAATATGATTTTAAAAAAAATTAGATGAAATTTTCTAAAATATTAAAAATTAAACAGCTATATTAGACAGATTATATCGACAATTACAGGGTAAATATAGACAGCCCAAAAAAATAGAAAAAAGATGACAGTGGCATACAGCTGATGCAAAGACTCCTCTTGTTTTTTTCCGTTGACAGGTTTGGAGATCACCTGGGATGGCGACAGCTTCGTGGAGGTGGTGGCCGCCCCCCACCTGCGTGGGCGCCTCTGTGGCCTGTGCGGCAACTACAACGGGCACAAGCGCGACGACACCATGGGCGGCGACGGCCACTTCAAGTTCGACGTGGACGAGTTCGCCGAGTCGTGGCGCGCGCTGGACGGCAACGAGCTGTGCGCCCAGCCGCCACCGCACCGCCGCCCAACCTCCTTCCTGTGTCCCGGCAGCGTCAAGGTCAAATTCCGCGCCCATCGCGAGTGTCAGAAGATCAAGTCGTGGGAGTTCCAGAAGTGTCACCGCGTTGTCGACTTTGCTGCCTTCTACAGGTGACGCCCCAAATATAATTAGACGTGTAATAGTTTCCCACGGACTTTTGAAGTGTTTGTTTTTTTTTTTAAACAATTTTTAAAACCTGAATGTTTTGGAATGACACGGAATCGCATTTATTCCATTTCATTATTTATTTTTCACTGCGCATCTCACGAGTACAGAGCAACAAAATTCACTCGACACTTACAACCCATCGGAAAGACATAAAAATAAAAAAAACAATAACCAACAGTGAGAGACAGAATGGGAATCCTGACGGGTTGCCAGATCGAGCCACAAAACACTGGAGCACCGGGCCGCCCAGTTGAAATTCAAACTATGAAATTATAAGTGTCACGTTTCGGGCAAGCCGAATAAAGTTGGGATCCCAGAAGTGTAGACACCAGACAAGGTCTCCGTAGCAAAAAAGGGTTTAATATACAAAAATCGCACTGCCAAAGAAGTAACATAAAGTGCTGGTCAAAACAAGGACCAGAGGGCACAAAAACGAATAACAAAAAGCGCTTGCACGAAAGGCAAGGGAGGAAAAGAAGAACCGTGAAGGCAAACAAAAAACAATGTAGCAAATACACGCAAGCGAAAGCCCAATCACAAAATAAAAACCATACTTACAACATACTTGGTACCGAGAGTTCAAAAGCGAAATACGACGAGGTCTATAGCAAAAGCAGTCTATGAGCAAGGAAGCAGCAAGGCAAAGGCAATACTCCGACAACAGGTGCACAGCACAGGGGTCCTTAAATACAGAGTGTACTAATCATAGATTGGCAGCAGGTGTGCACAGAAGTCCGCTCATGCCACCTGCTGGCTAGACCGAAAACAGAACCGTGAGAAAAAGAAACCGAGGTGTCACGGATGTACTGTACTTTCATAATGACGCACTTAGCATGATGATGATGAGCCTTTGTCTTTTACCGTTGTAGGTCGTGTGTGACGGATATGTGTGAGTGTCCAATGCACAAGAACTGTTACTGCGAGTCCTTCATCGCCTACAGCCGAGCGTGCGAGCGAGAGGGCGTCCCCGTCGTGTGGAGGCCGGACGCCGCCTGCATGGGTGAGTCAACGCACCCGCCGATGCATGCGACAACGCATCTGTCTTCTATTCTGTTCTTTTTTGGCGGGCATATAAAGTGATCATGCTCTTAAAAGTACTATATGGAAAAAAAATATTTGAGAAAAAAATGTGAAAGATTAGGGAATAAATACCAAAGATAAGGAAGAACAACAAACAAATATTAGAAAAATACACTGACACAATATTCTTTTGGAGAAAAAAACATATTTAGCTGAACAACAAAATAATAAAACCTACATGTTACAAATATTAGATTGAAAATATAAATAAATTCGAAAAAATGAAAAAAAGCTTCAAAAAGTGAAAAAATATGTCAAACAAAAATGCAAAAATATTACGAGCCAAGTATTAACATTTTTTAAAAATGATTAGTTCCAACATCTGAAAACATATACAAATATTTTTTTTAAATCCTAAATATTTTACAATGTTGTAAATGTCTGAGGGTGAAATAATATTGTAAATAAATATTTTTTTAAAAATACACGACACAGTAAAACACAAACATCCAATAACAAAACTATTGACAAAAAAAAACATAAATATTAGGCTCTGGATACAAAACTCAAGACACAAACTACACAAATACGAAAACATTCATAAATGATCAAATGTAAATACAAATGTGTTAATTATTTTTTTTTAACTTTTCCTCAGTCATTTATTATATTAACTCATTCACTCCCAAAGACGTTTTAAAACGTCTTTTCAGACTTGGTCTAGAATTGGCTGGTACTAAATGAGTTAATAGTTAAATGATAATAACATTGAGCAGCATTTGCACTTTTTCCGCTTGACTTTTCTGATTTTGCATTGCATGACTCCTCAAATAAAACAACTTGAAGCCTGCATGCATGTTGAACTAGTACACAGACACTTATTTTCCATTTTTTATTTTTTTTGTCAGCCACACAGTGCAAACACGGCGCCGTGTACGACACGTGCGGGCCGGGCTGCACCAAAACCTGCGACAACTGGAACGAGATCGGGCCGTGCCACAAGCCCTGCGTGGCCGGCTGCCACTGCCCCGCCAATCTGGTTCTCTTTCAGGGACGCTGCATCAGACCCCTGGCCTGCCCCGGACGGTGACACAGGCGCCGCTCAAGGACTTCTCGGACCCCCTCATAACCCCTCAATAAAAAATAAAAAATAATTCTAAAACGCATCTCGGACTTGATGAGTTGCGGCAAAGGTACTCAAGGTCCAAGGAATCCTTATTGAACAAACACTCAGGAGAGGAATTTTGCGGCAGGACCTTGTCATCTCGGAACCTCACGGAACTCTTGAGTCGTGCTGATCGTCTCCGAAGAGGACGAGGAGCTTTTTGTACTAGAAGCAAAAACAGATTTATCAGGAGCGTTTCTACAATTGTCATGTGTTGATACTGTTAATTTATATAGCAAAGGTGGTAGCACAAGCAAGGAGGGCACAGTGAAGAAAATGACTTACAGTGAACCTCCGTCGATCGCGGGGGACGCGGTCCACACCCACGCGCAATTGGTAAAAAAATTTTAGATGCGGTGTGTGAAAAGTCACAGTCATGTTTTTTTGCTTTACACGGTTTACCTTTAAAAAAAATTGTATTGGCCTTATTAAGTAGATATAATTAAAAAATGTTAAATAATACAATTTATCAAAATTATCACCCCTCACCCCCAACGTGATGCACAAATGAGCTGGCCCATCTGCCCCCTTTAAAAATCAAATAATGGCCCTTGAGTACAAAACACTTTTTATTTGTTTGTTTGCTTTGCTTTTTTTCTTTTCTACCAGATGATCGTTTACCAATTTTTAGACAAGGGAGCAATTTCATATGATAGCCTAATAATTTCCAAAACAAGTGTTTGATGGCTTACTGCTCTCCAATAGAGAAACTCAATGATGCCATTTTAAAATTAAAAAGCAATAAAACAAAAAATATGTTTAAAATGGCAGATTGTCTATTATGTGGCCATTTCAGCTGAAAGTGTAGCAAACAAACAAGGCCTGATGGTGACATTGTAATTATTTTATGTCATGTACTTTTGCCTGCATTGTCATCAATGTGTATGTTTTCAATACTGTACAGTATTTATATTGTAAAAACGCGTACAAAAGACAATCGCTGTGCAGGGATGTGCGTTGGGCGACATCAGCGGGGGTTCACTGTAAGAGGACAAAACAAAAAGCTATTTATGTGTATGTGTTGTGTGTACTTCTGTGTGCCCAAATGTGACACGTGTGCTGTTGTTGTTGAAAAGTACTGTAGCGTCTTTGTGGAAATTGTTCTACCCTCGTTATTTAAGAGCCACAATATAATCTTTTATCCAATGTCACGCTGTACCACTTTCTTTCCTCCATCATTCAAACCACGAGCGAGAATTATACATGCAGACGGATAAAAATATAGATGTATACTGTATATAAAACATAAATTAGCAATTTAGTATGAGCTAGTACTTCACTAATAGTATAATTAACCAGCAGAGGTCAACTATGGCTTTGCCCAACTAGTAATGGACCTAATAGTATGCCAAAGTTGTCCTTTAAACATGAACAAATGTCATGCAGCAGTGAAAAAAAAGGTGACTAGCATAATACAACAGTGTTACTCGTGTGACTAATTAGTTGTTCTACTAGTATTGAATCGTCTTGTTGGACAAGGAGGAGAACTGGAATGTTGAACAAATTGGTTGAACAATGCCTTTGTGGAAAGTTGTTTGGGCGTTTCCTCGACATCATTTATCGACACAAGATGTCGCCCGAGAGCCATCAAAGATAATCGATGTTTCGACTTGTGTTGCGTTGACATATACCGTTTTCGTATAAATAAATGGATACACGTGTATTTAACGTGTATTTTCTACGAAGACAACAATCTTGAAGAATTTTATTTTTGTTTTATTTTATTTTGGGGGGAAAGTTCTGCTTCGCTCGAAAAGTATATTGACCCGTACTTCCTGGTTAACGTGCTTAGATAATTGCAACAGGTGCGCTTGTTCAAGGAACACTTTGGACGGAAACTTTCGTCAACCGCGCGTTTAGTTAGTTCGTTTGATTTATGATGGTATAGTAAGATAATTAATAAACAGTATTTTGATTTGGAGGAATGCACACAAACATAACTAAAGCAATCATGGACAGAAATCTCAACGCAGCTGAATGACCCCGTGGAAAGAAAATGAAGTCATCCAAAAGTAAGTCAAACTATATTTTTGGGTGCTATTGAATAGTCAGTGTGGGTATTGTTAGCTTTATTAGTTTTATTGGTTCTGCGGATTACTAGGACTACCTGTGCAGCACTAGACATGAGTATTTTGTCAAACCAGTGTGCTTAGCACTCAAAACATTCGTGCCCAAACTTGTCTTGCTCGTGAGGACAGAGTGTACTGTACAGGAATATTAAACTACAATAAGGATATTGAATAAATCGTATTTGGAAAACTGTAGAGCGTTTATTTGATAATAGTTGGCAACTGTGTGCTCCAGTGCACTTCACGAGGAGCTTGCAGGAGTCGAGTTCACGCGAAACGTGTAGTTGTATTACTAGTATGCTGAAATTGTCAAACAGTAGTGAAAAAAAACTGACTGGAAACAGTCACGTCATTCTTCTACGGTACTAAATGTACGAATATTGAAGTAATATTCGAAAATGATGTCGCTAAAGCATTTGTTCAATATTCTTGATAGCCAGCTTAAGGTTCTAGTACTGTACACACAACTTGAACATATGACCGCAACAAACATTCTTTCAGAAGTTTTATTTGAACATACTCTTCCGTACGACAAAATGAGCTGCGGCTCCAAAGTGTCAACACGAGGATTCTCTCAGCTGCCATTTTGCACAAAATCACCACTGAAATAAAAATACCAAGAATAACCTTGATGAGTACCAACAGACAAATGAGAACAAGTTAATAAAAAAAATGAGAATTATTTTTTTTAAAGCCGCATATAAACATGTCAAATTCCTGTTAAAACTAAAGTCTAATATAATCTCAATTGGCTATTATTAAAAAAGGGACGTTTGTGTAGCTCATCTGATGCGAAAAATCTTCAATGTCTCATCAATTTTTGGCTTCTAAGCATGTCAAGCTTTTTACTCAAATGAGCTGCTTTTATCCATCCATCATCAATTCCTGAATGTCTTCAAGATTTTTTTATTCTGTTTAAAACAAATAACTGATTACACTTAATGATTCCCTTAACTGTTGTGCCTTCAATTGCGGCATTTTTTTTAAAAATTTTCATTTAATTTAGTTTTGGCTCACTTGTGACTTTTTTAAAACTTGTTTTAATGAGCTCCTCCCTCCACAAAAACAAATATTTTTTTAACTCATTCATAGACTGGGTTTTCTTGGTTTTTGACTGTATTTTAGGAAAATAAAATTTTTGAATAAACAGTGGTTTAACACTTTTGGACTGTAAAGTGTCATCAAACAACATGAACGAAAACCTTATTTTCCCTTTTCAAAGTATTTTTTTTATTAAAAGCCTAACTAAGGCTGTACCTCCAATAACAATGTATTGAAAATAAATCATGCTCTCATATATAATCTTCCATCCATAAAGTCTCTCTCTTATACAAAATTAAATATGTGACATCTGAAAATAAAATACACTCTATCTTACTGCAGATGTGGGGGACCAAAGGAGGGAAAACAAAAGTAAAGGTACAGTCACGCCGGCGTTAGTGAGTTGAGTCCGTCAGTGCGCGTCTGTCCGGTTCAGTCATCGTCGCTGTCACTGCCCGACTCACTGAGCTGAAGATCACTTCCTGTTTCCGTCGTCAGAAGGCAGAAAAGAAAAAAAATGCTTTGAGACATTTTCCCATGTTTTTAAAAATAAAAATATACCATAAATGTATATAAATACATATCCTTTAAAAACAATGTACACATACACATTATGCAAATGTATAATAAATAATCACAAAAAATGTTTTCGTTGTTCCTGATTTGTCATCTTGACATTCAGTTAATTGAATGTTGGTGAATAGTGCAACTTCAACACTCACTGAGTGTGTTGATGAGATGGTGGTTGGCGCCCGCCGGCCGCTCAGCGCCCCCGTTGGCGAGGGAGTGGCGGCTGGGGGGCGTAGAGGGGACTTGGCCCAGAGGGCGGTTGCCGTCGCGTTCGCAAGCGCCTCCGCCGCCATCATCGCTGCTGTTGCCAGGGCTGGGCGACGCGCTGGCCGAGCCGGACGAGCTGCTACCGCTGCTGCTCATCTGCTCGATTACGTCCACTTCGGCTCGCAGCTCTGTGGGATAAAGGGGAAAAGAAAAAAAAAAGACTCTGCACTTTTGATCACTCTGGATTTTGCATTTAAAAAAAAAAGGTCTCAATTTGGCAAGTTGTGTGACTGCAGTCCTTGCGTGGCCGCCTTTACCTCTCTTGATATCGTCGAGCTGCGGCTCAGGCGAGGGGTCGTCCTTCGAGGGCGACGGCGATGTCTTGGCGGTGGTGCCCGGCTTAGTGGGGGCCCGAAACTGAGGTCCCGCCTGGGTGGTCCGCACCGCCTGCTGCTCGATGCGAGCTTGGATTTTACTGCTGCCCTCAGCCCTGAGCGAACATGTCACGGGCAACATTATTGCTGACCAAACGTCATTTATGAGGAGCGGGATAGAAACTTTTTTTAATGGTTTTTTACGCAACCTATTTCCCATTATTTGCTGAAAATCTCATTTTTTTCTGTTCAGTCCACAGCAACGGTTACTCTGGTGCCATCTTGTGGCAATTAGGTTTAATTCATTTTTCTTTGCTTTTGAGGTCTCCGTTTTGTAAATATTCCTCCACCGAGGGACGACTCTGAATTTTATTTATTTGGTTTCACTTTTTTCCCCAATTCCCCAATTGTCCTTGTCGTCTACTTTTCTGTTACAATTTGCCTATGTGTGTGTGTGAGTATAGAACTTCAACACGCATGTTGAACATACACTGAGCAGCGCCACAAACTGAGCATACAACCATCACATGCATATATTGTCTCCGCTCAAAAGCAACGATGACGTTGGGAGATTAGTAGGGGACCTTCTATGTCACTTCTTCTCGTTATTTATGCTGCATCTCTTCCAATTGACCACAGTACTGCCCAGCACATTTTCGGCACTACACCGACGGCGCGCAACTCTAAATTCAGACGGTGGCGTGCTCACCTGGTTTTCTTGACCTGGATGCTGCTGCTAAGTTTCTCCAGGACAAAGCCGCCCGTGTCGTGATTGATGATGAGCACGCAGTCCTTCTGATACTGCCGCTTGTTGCCTTTGAACACCGTCATGGGTGGGGTGGAGCCCTGACGACCAAAAATAAATAAATAAAACAAAACAAATAAACTCACCACACTTTTCGAGTGACTACACACTACAGCACGCGCGAGTGTAGTGTACCGGAATGTGAGGCAATGTGATGGTGACTTCGTCTCCTTTGCCTACGTGCAGCTCCCCTTCGCAGCTGGTGTCGATGGACGCCGGTTTGAAATCATCTTTAAAAATCAAATAAAAAAATCCAATGAGTGACAGAACTGTCGGTCGGATCTGCTGTTTTGATAGCAGTACCGGGTTGAACAAAATTGGGAGTTGGGGCACAGCTTAACTTTATGCTGCTGAAATTGTTTTATATATATATACAGTATATATATATATATATATATTGGGGGGGGGGGTCTGATAGTGTTTTCATTTTTACTTTTGTAGTTTGTCAGTTCTTCCACAAATTTTTGTCATCTCTTACTATTTTTTAAATGTCCAAAAATATTTTTTCACGTTTTTTTGTTCTTCTGCCAATTGTTTTTCTCAAGCAAGATTGTCGTTTTTAATACTATTTTTGCATTTTCACCAGCAAGATTCTTACTGGCTTTTTACTCCTCTTTCTTTCCCCAACAGTGTACGACAATGCAAATGGCCACCTAACAAATAAGCATGATGCAATGACGTACCACCATTTTGATTATGTTCTCATTTTCTGAACAGATGGGATAGAATAAGGATGTATTGTAAGAAGTGGTTGTGCAGTGGGTGTTGACTCACATCTGATGGTATGAAAGGAGGACTTGGGCCTTTTCTCGAAGCTTTCCCCGAGCTTTAAAACATGTTCTTCTTTGTCCAGCAACGGGTTTGTACTTCCGTTCATCTTCTCTCTTTCTGGTCTTCACAGGAGCCGAACGCTCATTACAAATTCGACACACAAAAACGAACAAAAGCTTTTTATATAAGCGATTTTTGTTAAGTCCGTTGCGACGTTAGCCACGAGGCTAACTGCTAGCAAAACATACGTGCGTCACTAACACGACACTTCCGCGTTTTGTCCAAGTTGTCAAAAATGAATGAATCCTTTGTCATTGCACACTTGTTACAGGATTTTGCCATTTCTTTGTTGAAATACAGTACTATATATACGGACACACAAGGCATATTTTTTGTTTAAAAATATAATTCATATTTTTCTAACATAGTTCAATATAGTATTTTTAATTTCTTTAAATGTTTTTGCCTTGTCATAATCATGTTATTGGTATTGTATTTAATTTTTTTAGTCCAGTATGGTGTTTTGTCAATTTTGGTATTTTCTCTAATAAATAGGATCAAAATCTTTATACTCACAACGTGGTCCGACCTATGTAGGCAAAGTATATTTATTTGTTATTCCCACCTTAACGATATTTATACACAAAACAGCTGCTGGTGCATCAAATATGCATTTAAAAAAGACTTTAAAACACATAGTTGTGGTTTTAAGCGTTTCACAACGTATGGAGACGTGTGATGTGACGTCGACATCAGATGCTCCACTCTGATCATCACACCCATTGTGACCTCCCTGGCGTAATTTGGTGGTTTCATACCATTTCTGTATTGCAATTTCCTACACGTTCTGTATACAGTACTTAGTTTAATGAGAGTGGGTCACAACCCACATGTTTTCATCGTCCCCATAACAAAAAAATATATATTGTGCACGCCGTGTTAACGAGCTTGGGCGTCAACGTTTCACGTAATTTAATAAAATTACATGATTTTAAACATTAAAACACACTGAAATATAAGTATACGTGTGTGGCTTTCCATGTATTTTCAAGCGCGGAATTGTTTTTTTTATACAACTAATTTGACCATCGGGAAAGATTAACGTATGTGTAATTTGAACACTGACTTTTTGTACGACGTTACATCCTAATGCAAATTCATGAGAATATTTTAGCATCGTAAATAACATACATAAAGTAATTATTTCCTTTTATATATTAAAAAAAATATTTCGTGGCCTCGTTTTGAGGCAGAGCCTAGGATGGTTGATTGTATTTGTGACTTCCGGGACTCGTTTTTCCACGGATCATGTAAAATGTTGCACAACATGGAGCTGGGTGCCGACAAAGCACCTTTTTTTTCTTGGACTTTAATTTTTGCGTCGTTTCTTGCCTCTTTGTAGCAATTTATTATTAAAATGTTTGCATTATAGCACACCATCAACGGGACGCTTTTACTGCAGCATGGCCGCGCCGAAGAATGAAACTTTAAGCCCTGGGGAGAGCGTCACAATTTGTGATCAAGACGACGGCGTAAAAGACGATGAAGTCAACAAACCAGAAGTCTCTAACCAGAGGAAGTCTGTTGGAGAGCAAAAATTGGTATCAACCTTCAAGCAGATGAAGCTGGAGAGGGAAGCACAGAAGAACTGGGACTTGTTCTACAAAAGGAACGCTACCAATTTCTTCAAAGACAGACACTGGACCAGTAGAGAGTTCGACGAGCTAAAGACGTGCAGACAAGTGAGTAATTAGGAATCAAGCCACAAAAATACCGTACATCTGGAATAAAAAAAAAACATTCATGTGACAGAGGTCTATGACAAACCAACACATTTGAAGCACGAATATATCAAACGCAGTGATTATTTTGCCGTGACAGGCAACCTAGCGTTATTTTGCCGTGAATAAGTGCAAATGATCTGTGGTGGAGAGGAAAATGTAACAGTCATATTTTAATCACTTTTCTTCTAAGCCAAAATACCCAAGTACAATATTGCGTAAAAATACGACTTTGACAAGTACATTTTCCCTCCCAAATCTGCCGAAGTTAATATAACAAAGTCAATGCAGCAAGTTACAACACCCTTTGTTGATGACATCAACAGGAGTCGTACCTGTTTTCATGTGATTGTAGTGGTAAAATCTTTTTTTCCACAAATTGTTTAAGTCGTTAGTTGGAATTTGGTGCAATTATGCTTCTTGATAGCTTGACAATTGATAATGGCATGTACGACGTCGTTCCTCTTTAAATTTAGTCATTATTGTGCATTTAAATTCTCAAAATCAGTGACAGTTTGCCGAATGCTGCCAACTGACTATTAAAAGAGTGTATTAGAGCGCATCAAGTTTAGCTGCACCTTGAAGTCCAACAGCTTCTAAAACAATCGAAGTCATACAACTAAATATGTAAATGTTTTTTTTTCTTTTTTATCATGTTTGTTTTGCAGTCTGACTCACAGAAGTTAGTCCTGCTGGAGGCGGGATGCGGCGTGGGGAACTGCATCTTTCCTCTGCTGGAGGAAGAATGCAACATCTTTGTCTATGCTTGCGACTTCTCACCCAGAGCAGTTGACTTTGTCAAAGTGAGCCAGTGTCACTTATTTTCTGTTACAGTCTAAAACGTCTCCACACCTTTGCCAGATTTCTGTGATATTAAGAAAAGAGACCAAGATGAGTCATTTAAAAAATTTCCACCATTCTGTGTGAAATAAAAAATATCGATATATTTTTGAATGAGGATAACAAACAACTCTGATGTGTGCACCATTCGCCAATCACATTCAAACGCATGTTTAATGTGCCTCATGACATATTTTTAAGAGCAGAGGCGGTATGATGTGAGTTTGTTGTTTTTCGCCGACAGAAGAATCCCCTGTGCCATCCCGAGCGCTGCGCCGTCTTCCAATGCGACCTCACCCGCGACGACCTGCGGGACAACGTTCCTGAGGGGTGCGTGGATAGCGCCATGCTCATCTTCGTGCTGTCCGCCATCCATCCTGACAAGATGCCGTCGGCTGTGCGCAACATCCACACGGTACGAGCGTGATTGTGGTTTTGGCCATTTTGAATACAGTGTACCCTCCAGATCCATGGGTCAGCGCGAGCTGAAAATCTGCGCTATAGAGAGACCACATGAAAAATATTTTTACCCGTCCCACAAGGCCTTTTCTTATTTGCCTGCTGGAATGAAATTCTTAGAGATCTTGTATAAATGGGGGAGGGGGGGGGGTCGACCAACTATGTTGTGTTGACAACAAAGATTGTTTGAAACAAAAACGCATGCCTTATCACTTTGATGAGAAATGTTGTGGTACTACACTAAAGGACTCACTTCAGACTTGCCTGTATACTGTAAAAACCCAGTTTAAAAAATGATTGGCAAAAAATCCCGCTGGAGTTCACGGTACATGATGAGCAAAGCGTCACTTCCCCATTCTCCCCGAAGGTGCTGAAAGACGGAGGCGTCGTTCTCTTCCGAGACTATGGTGTGCACGATCACGCCATGCGGAGGTTCAAAGCCAGCAGCAAGCTGGCAGATAACTTCTACGTGCGACAGGATGGAACCAGATCCTACTTCTTCTCCAAAGGTGCGCACATCAATTGCTAAGAGACCAGCATTCGCATATGCATTCACTGTAATTGGGAGTTTTATGTCATGATTACCGTGAGCAAAATGAGTCAAAGCTTTAGGCGCACTTGCACACTGTTTAAAACAAAAACAAAAACATGAAGCAATAATGATCAAATTATATAGGAGGAAAAAAAGACAATGTCAGAGAATGCAGAAATGTCCACAAAAAATTGGAGAAAAAAAATTGTCATTAGCTTTCCAAACAAAATGAAAAATAGGACAATGCGCAAAGAAATAAAGTTATGAGAATTTAAAATGTTATCACAAAAAAAGGTCAATATTTATAAATACAAATTAGGCAACAACATTCAACAGATATTAAATACATTAAAATATTCGGGTCTAAATCTAAGAATATTATAAAATAAATATTGCAAATGCAAAACTCAAAATATATTGGCAAAATACTACAATTAAAAAAAATATCATTCAATTTCAAATATCAATGCTTTAAGTAGTATAGTTTTTATCTGCAAAAAAATGGGAATTAAATATAAAATAATAGGAAAATACATTAGCTAAAAGTATCCAAATAGTGAGAAATAATTACAACTCTTTGCAAATTTTAGTTGGAAAAAAAAAAAACAATCGCAAATACTACATAATCCCAAAAAAATATATTGGGGAAATATTTTTTAAATAGCCAGAAATAACTAAAAATGTTTTTAAAAAGCATTAATTAAAAATTATATACTGAACATTAAAAATCAATATCAAAATACAAGCCATTATTTAAAATAATCTACCAGGAAAAAAAACATGAAAAAAATATTAGGCTGAAAAATTTAGTTCTACGAGAAAAATATTAGCAAAAAAAAAGCCCCAATATTGGGAAATAAGTGCAAATATTGAAACAATAGTACATTCAAAAATGTAAAAAAAAAAAAAAAAAATCATGATAAAATTACCATACAAAAATACTTGGAATAAAAATAATATACCAATCAAAAATTAAAATGCGCTGAAACATATTTCAGCTGTGTTGCTATGTTACGTAACCCCATGACACGCAACGTCGTCATCGTCTACATTGGCGTCGACTATAGTTCTCATCTTAGGCGCATGCCAACAATCATATCAATGGCTCATCCCAGCATGCGCTGCATCCGTGTTTTCAGACTTCCTGGCGGCACTCTTCTCGGAAGCGGGCTTCTGCTGCATCACCATCGAGTACGTCCAGAGGGAGACGGTCAACAAGAAAGAAGGACTTTGCGTTCCCAGAGTTTTCCTGCAGGCCAAGTTCACCAAAAGAGAATCATGAGGCCGTTGCTTACACGGAGAAAGACACCGAATGGTCGCAAAGTTCTCGAAATGATTGTGAAAAAGGACGATTCACGTTTAAAGTCACAAATGTGTTTATATTTTACATAAAATTGCCATTTGTTTAATATTCACTGTAAATGTTTCACTTCATTTTGGAACATATCCATCAGCTGTCAATTTTTAATATTTTTTTAAATAAGAGTTGAGTTGTAAACCACAAGTAACTTTAATGGAGCCCATGTCGAAAGGATGGCATATTCATGTTATGGCAGGAAATATAAAAGCAAAAAGAAATGGCTCTGTTTTAGTTGAGTGACGGTTTCCTGGGGGGTCATCCCGGGGAAGCTGAGAGGAAGTGAAAATCGGCCATAGGTCATGTGACCAGCCCTGCCTGAAACTTTCTTTGCGGTTACATAACTTTCTCAAAACACTTCTGAAAACGCAGCATGTGCAGGTTTCAGCATTTAGTGAACCCGAGTTACAACATTACATAGTGTGGTTGCGTTATCGATCAAATACCCGTACGGCGTCCATCTAGACAACTACGACTACTTTCATGTCTTACAACCTTGTACTCGCTATCGATCCGTCAGCGTATCCCACAAAAATGACTACACACTTAACCTTTTGGAAATAGTTTTATTTTCATGGGTCAATACTGAGGAAACGAGACCTAGCTGCGATGTGAAGACATCAGCGTACAGTTTGTGTAGAAGTATTATTTTATTGTCCTATTTAAAACACAGACATTAATATCTAACCCCTTGGCAACATTTACAGTATCTATACCTCTTCTACCGAGCTATAAGTCCATCTACCAACTGTCCAGCTAGCTAACTAGCTAGACGCTATGTCAATTTATAGCTCTACAGGTCCATCTAGCTAGACGCTACGTCAATCTGTAGCTATACAGCTGTCTATCTATCCGTACATCAACCCAGCTAGATATCTAACTACATTTATTTTCTACAAACACTGTATCGTTATATCTACCTGTACAGCCACAAATTTAGTTGTTAGTGGTCCAAAAATCCGTACAGGTTTTATCACTCCCCTAGAATCAACACACCAACATTTAGGCCACATGACAGCACACACAGACTCAAAATTGGGGTGTGGCGATTGAGCAAACAAACAACGGCAGCTCGACAAGCGTGACGCTATGAACGCAGTTGACTCAACTCGTCCTCGTAATTTTTCCCCCAGGTCACCTTCACCGTGTCACAATCTTGGAGTCAAACAAGGGGGAGACATTTCCTGTCTGCTTTCCTGCCTGAGTCACGTTACCGCAAACACACATCCTGTTATTCCCCACCCGTAGGAAGAGCACCGAAGGTGTGTTTTTTTCCGCTTATGTAGCTCATCATGTAAAATCCCCAAATAGAAAAGAGAAGTTGTCTTTCATGGGGTCAGTAGAGTGTGAAAGATCCAAACGATTAGTTCCCAGTCAGATGGATTAACATAGATATGCAGAAATCAGAGCAGATTTAATGCCTCCATTAGCGTGTGGACTACAAAGTGTCTTCAAATTAACAGCCAAATCTCAAGGCTGGTCTTCAGCAGAGGCCATGCTATTCTAATCACGGTAGTCAGATTAAAATGGCCGCCCCTGAGATGGATAAAAACAGGTGTATTTTGCTGCTGAATTCTTATTCCACAAACACAATATTAATCAAAGTAGACAAAGGTGGGGGTACATAGTAACACCTTGCAGGCAATTTTAGACTGACTGATTTATTTATTTTATTTTGGTCTTTGATGTGTCATGGGATGATGCAAAAAAAAGATCAGCCTCCATATTGGGTTTCTTTTTGAGCGTGAAAATGTGTTTTGTCTTTCACCAATCACTCATTAACGAGCACAATAATGAACATGTTGTTCAGTGTTCAGGCATATCGCTTTGTGTCCTTCATAAGTAAGCCTTGTTATGTACAGTACTTGATACATCGCTTCCCTTAGACTGTGCAAAGGGTCACAATGGTGTGTGTATTTTTAGATCTTGTTACTAGGCCTCTTGACAAATGTCCTTTGACATTCTTCAATCCTTTGTGTGTGGCTGCCAATGGGGACGATATGCAAGTGTTGCTAATCCCTGTAAACTGTGTTCCACATTTCGGAGCCCTTCGAATTGGATGAGATGCCCTAGAAATGCAGCTGTGCCATGACAAAGCGTCGTCTGTTTGCAAGAACAAGAATCCCATGCGAAGTAAAACGTACATATAATATTGTACAGTATGCATTGTCTGGTGTCATGGTACATTTTGGCCCAATCCAAAGAACAGCAATGGTCGCACTGTGCTCCTGATAGGGAGTCATTATCCGTTTGGCGTGTGAGGTGATCGCATTACAAGGTTCAAGACCACATAAGAAAAAAAAGTAGCATCCATCTTTCCAGGTCATGTTTTTTTCTGTCATTCAAAAAAAAATGTTCTGAAGAACTGAAAAAATATATACCGTAATATATATATTTTTTAAAAGCCCCAAAAATTTACTCCCAAGAATTTTTTTTTCCTCGACTGAATGCAATACGCTTCCATAGTTATGAAAAACAATCAAAAAAGAATGTCAAATGAATATCGAAGACATTTTTTGGATTGGATCTCATTCGATAGCGTGCCTCACGAAGCGTCCAGTATTAAATGTGTACTGTGGCTTTAAGACGTCAATCAGCATGTCAATGCATGGTCTGTATGCAAATGAGAAGGCGGTACCGGAAGTCGTCATCTGGTTGACGGCACCAATGAGCTGTCAAATCGAGGAAGAAGCGGAAAAGGCGGGTCAACAATCTCACAAAGGAGGATTCATTGATTTGAAGACTGAAGAGCAGTGTTTCAGGAGGTCGGAACGGAGAGAATAGTCCGGGCCCGCTTCGGTCCCGTCGTGTTCGCAGAGAAGCAACAAACAAACCCAACGGAATGTGTTTTTTCGGACAGACTTGTTGACCATCTCACGACGTCGTGTCGGCCGTTTCTTGGTTGGGTTTCGAACAATGGAGCCCCATCGCTGTGACGACGAGACGGACTATGTCGATGAAGATGTGGACCCCCGCATCCAGGTTGACACAGACGACGCTCTCCTTTCGTCTTTTAATCTAAAACGTCAAATACATTGTCAGTTGTCCAACGACGTCTTAAAGCCGTTTGCACACATGATTGTCATCCATTTTGTGTCATTCCCGAATTAATATTGGGTGACAATAGAATGAATAGCTGTCGACCCAATGGAGAAAATCCACTTGACATGTCGCTAAAATACTCTAATACTTACAATAATGTGACAGTGAATGAGAAATTTTTAAAGATTTAAAACAGTGGATTTCAATCTGTGACTCAATTAAAATCTATTGGACATAAAACTCGAATAAAAATCGGGAAGAAAATAAGGCAAGTAAATAAATGAAAATAAACAGTGCGGTATAGTGGTCGTGGTTCGACACGCATGGATTTATATCCAGTATTTGAGATTTTTTTTCTCTCTCCAATATATTTTTTAAAAAATCTATCCATTCATCCATCTAGGGCTTAACGATTTTAGAATACAATTGAATTTTGCTTTGGATTGAATTGACATTTTTCTTGCAATTTAGCGTCATCACAACATCTACAAACATGAAAGAAAATGACATCATACCACCAAAAACTTAAAAAAGCTGTAATTCTAATTATGTAAGGACACCAAAGAGCTGTCGGATGAGGCAGTCCTTTTTCCAGGTTTTAAAAATGATTTGATCAAGCAAGACTCAAAGTGTCATGCAGTGGTGTGTAATGGCATGGGCGGTTTTATTGGGTGGCAACTGCCACCTTTACCAAATGTCTTGCCAAAATCAGGGGTGAAAACTGACCAGAGCCAGGGAAAGCAAAAACTGTGAGAGCAAGACGGGAACATGACACTTTTTTTTTCACCAGCTCAGAGCTGATTGGTTCATGTGACCTGTCTTCCGGGTAGTACAGTGTACTGGTACTGCTTCTGATTGGTGGTCTCAAGAAAGCTTAAAAAAAAAAATCATAAAATCATGTTTGCGGTCACGATTTCGATCTCAAAACGATAGCTTGTTCAGCCCTTATTACAAACTTCTTTCTAAAAAGTTTAATTCAGTCAAAAGTGAAAATTGATGATTAACAGCACATCAGGGTTAATTTATTCCAACAAACATGAATTAAAAAGCCATTTGCTCAGAAAATAGGCACTTCAAAGTATGAAATATTTTACCCAAACATCAAAACTGACCAATGAAAGCTTCCACCAATTTTTTTTACAGACAAAAATGACAGTTTGACTTTGTACTCTCAGCATATAAATTTGATGGCAGAATACACCACACATGTCTCATGACATACCAGGTGCAACAAAAAATTAGTTTTCGGTGTAATTCTGTGAAAAGAAAAAAAAAGGGAAGTTGAGAAAAACTTCCTCTGCGTGGTGGCTGAAAGAGGAACTGCTAACACACCTGCTGGTTGCGCATTTCTGTCTCTGCTCTTTAACATTTCATGCTTTGTCATCCGCAACGGACAAACACGCTCTGCAAAAACCCTTCACAGTGTCACTTTGATCTGCGATGCAGCTCCAAATCCACTTCACAGAATAGAAACAAAACAAATCCATTCGCCAGAAAAAATAAAAATAAAAATGGGGCGGACTGGAAAACCGTAAAGTAAAGGAACACGGTCATTCTGATTCAACGTAGAGAGATGAAGATTTGACACGTTGGTCTCTGTCATGTCTCGCAGGGCGAGCTGGAGCGACTCAACCAGTCATCGGATGACATCAACCGACGCGAGACTGCGCTGGAGGTCAGTGAGGTGGCACGCAGCGAGCCACGTACAACGCGCAATGAGATTTATAAGCACTCTTTATGGATGTGCCTCAGCGTCAAACTCAAGCAAGAATCAAGTGCTCAACGTGCTTCGAAGAAAAATAGAAAAAAATCACTTCTCAGTTGTTTCTCATTCAGCACCAGGACAATCTCCTCCACCATGATTCGACAAATCTGTGCCCAAATTCTTGAATTAAAATCCATTTAGCTTGACCTTGCAACACAAAGTCTTATTTTTCAGTCTACAGTAATGACTCGTGAAAATAACAAATGAAGCAGAACTGGAAAGCACAGCCACTTTATTAGGTTGTCCCCAAAAGTTATTTGTTTACTGTTGGCCAACACAATTCGACTTTTCACAGTTACGGAAACGATTACGTGCGCCCGCGGCTTGAACTTTCAAAAACCTGAATATGTGAATGTCGCTTTGCTCTCATGTCTTTTGCGAGATGAAATGAATTTGCAAGGACGGCGGGAGAATACAATTTGTACCACGTTTCGAGTTTATACGCTTGTAGGTCAGCCATATTATAAAAGAGGTGAAAGTCCACTTTTATTACCAAATGAAGTCTTGGTGAAGTCAGCAGTAGACGTGATCACTATCGGCTCGACTTGCGTTACCTAATCAACCAACATTAAGTGCATGTCAGAAGAAGAAGAAGAAAAACCTTTATTTGTCTCACAATGGAGAAATTTGTAAAATAATTAAATATGGCGGGGATGTACATGAATAATGGTTCAATAAAATTGTATTGCACCTCAAAAAATGTTAGTAAACAAAGTTCTAAATGAGAACGCATATCTGGTGACCGGAAGAAAGAATGTTTGAATCATTCTCGCATGGATAACAATTTTTTTCAGCAATTCTTTCACATACCACTAGAGGGAGCCCTTGAATCACTCACCGTACGCACGCCACACTTTTGAGAACCACTGAAGTAACTTGTTTGCTCTCGTCAGGACGCCCGTCAGAAGTTCCGCTCGGTGCTGGTGGAGGCCACCGTCAAGTTGGACGAGCTGCTCAACAAGATCGGGAAGTCAGTGGACGAATCCAAGCCGTATTGGGAGGCTCGGCGTCTGGCCCGACAGGTCGGTTATTAGGATTCCTTTTTGTTCTTCTTTGAATCAAAAAGTTGAAAGTCTTATGAAATGCAGAAGTTAGTTTAAAACTGGAAAGTACACGGTAGGTAGTTGATTCCTTCTTCCTCATTGCAGGTTGTGTTTTTTGAGATTGCGTGTATACTGTAAAAAAACAACAACCCCAAAACAAAAAAACACCTCGCTATCACAAATGAAACAGTACCACATATTTTAGTTCCGGTACTTATGTGTACTTCTGCAAATTGCTGCTTTTGAGGGGAGGGGGAAATGTTTCCTTCGCTTCAAGCCGTTACTTAGTCACCCCTGTGTAAAAAGAGGATGTCGTTTTATTTGGCGAGTGCACTGTGGTAGCGTACATTATTCAGCCTCCGGCTCCGGACAGTATGGCAAGCGTGAAGGGACACCTCCCAGTTTACATTTACTGTTTGAATCTGACAGCGAAAACAAAGAGAATAAAACATGAATGATACCGTAGAAGCACAAAAATGTGTCAACAAAACCCCGTCATTTCGATGAACCAAAGGCCTCTAGCTGAAGGCTAACATATATTGCAAAACGTCTTTGACGGGCTAGCGGAATTAAACAGACTACAGTGGTACTTCTTATGAAATTAATTGGGTCTGGAAGAGATTTCTAGAACATTTTGTAAGTAGAGACGCGTTTTCCATGTAAATGCCCTAATCCGTTCTGGAGTAGCAGCCCATACTGTATTTTTACCTTTCGTATGTTGAAATTTCTTTCGTAACAAGAGGCAATATTTTTGCTGTTCGGGCGTTTTGTAACTTGAACTTTTTGTATGAAGAGACATTCTTAAGTAGAGGTACCACTGTAGACTTTTTTTTAAAACCAGACATGATGAATAAGTCCAGCGCATGATCCTGCTGTCGATTTTATTGTCTATTTCTTTTTTTTGTTTCGTTTTGTTCTTCCTGCTGACATTTTTATGGTTGCCGCCACCTGTCCTTGCAAAGTACATTCAGACCAAAGTCGTTGAAAAAGTGCTGGCTAACAACATTTCACTGTCAAAGCTTCACAAGGTGACTGACTACCTTCGAAGAGTGTCCCAGTTTAGTCGCATTATTTGGGCTCAATGAGGACGTTAACCGTCGCTTTCCGCCTTCAATGCTACGTTCGGGTATATGAGAAATCGTCAGCGAATTCAGCGCGATCACTCCAATTGCGACTCGACAGAACGTGTCGCCAGGCACTGACCTTGTGCTGACCCTCCAGAAGGCTTGGAGATTTATTGCGCGTCTCGTGAAAGTCAAGTGAAGCTCATCGCAATGACAATAAAGTCCTTGTGGTCTCTGAAGTGTTTTTTTTTTTTTGCATGTCTGGGGTTTGGCTAAAAATCACAAGTTTTTTTTTGTTGTTTCGGTCTGATGTCTTTGATCGTCCGCATGGCATCACGCAAACGAACCTTGACACCATTCGGCACGACTCCCTGATGCAGTTTGCGGCAGATAAAAATATCTCTGCCGCAGCACTGAGGCCCCTTGTCTCCGCTCCGCTTACAAATTATAGTTCAATGCTTCGCCGTCTAATTTTTTTCCGCTTCTGTCATCTTCCATCACCGTCAGTGCGATAAGAAACGGTGCTTGTGTGGACGGAGATAACGGCACGTGGCGCCGTCGTTCGGAAACAAAGTCGTTTGACCTCATTTCAGCCTGGAAAAAAAAAAAAGCTGAATTGTAGTTTTGCATATCGGCGAAATGTCTTCAGAATGAGACGTTTGGTCAAAATCTTGTGGAGTTGCTTTTGATTTCTTAATGATTAAAATAGTAATAAAAAAAAATACAATGAATTTAGTTTGAGCCATCTGTCTAAAGGGGTGTTCACACGGCAAGATTTTGGTCCGGTGCTACACCGGGGCTGCCCCAGTAGAGCGTTCACACGTGCAAATTAGCTCCGGCGTAGCCCCGGAAAACAGCTTACACTGGACCAAATTTGATCCACCTCAGGGAGGTGGTTTAAAAATTTGCTCCGGAGCAAATGCTTGTTTGCGAAGCAGCACCGGTGTAAATTTGCACGTGTGAACGCAACTGGGTTAAATTTGCTCCAGAGCAAATGCTTGTGAAGAGTTTACGTACGGCGAGAACGCGTTGCTTTCGCGCTCTGTCGGACTTCCATCATGTGTTTGTTTAATAACGACACAAGACTTGGCTGGTAACATCTTTCCTTTTGTAGGAGACTGGACTGTCTCGGAGTTGTTTGTGTAGTTTGTTCCTTTGTTGCGTGTTCACAACCGCCCGCCCCCCATATAATTTATTTTATGATTTCCTCTCTTGATTTTCTTTTTGGCGCATTATATTATTTTCTGAGTGTCATTGAACTCATCGTTGATTTACGTTTTCGGGGGCGGTCACTCTCGAGCAGAAGGCACGGAGACCGAGAAGGAGAAGGACGTGCATTGAGTTGTGTATACGTTTTAAAAAGAACCGACACGACAGCTCATTTGTTTTCTGTCGTTTTGCTCCGCTGCAGAAACTGCCGTGTGAACGCAAGTGGGGCTGCACCGACGCTGTGCCGGTGCAGACACGCTCAGCGGCTTTGTACGTGTGAACGCTCCACACAATTTGCTGCGGTGCAAACTATATCGCAACAAAGCAGCGCCGGAGCAAATGTGGGCCGTGCGAACACCCCTTTAATAGCGATTACCGTGCTGAAGCGTAAATTGTCACGACGGTGAACGCAC
This sequence comes from Hippocampus guttulatus, assembly GCF_054856545.1. NCBI lineage: Eukaryota > Metazoa > Chordata > Actinopteri > Syngnathiformes > Syngnathidae > Hippocampus > Hippocampus guttulatus. The sequence continues at coordinate 19,586,115 of NC_141266.1, read as the reverse complement.
ACAAACTGTGAGGTTAGCAATGTGTTAGGTGTGATGCATGCTGGGAGAAAAGGCGTAGATGTGAGCTGGACTCATTTAGGTCAGCGGCGAAGCTAACGAGTGAAAGTGCCGAGCGAGCTGCTTTCCCCGCGATAAAATACGCATCCCACTTCCTTCTTTTGTCATTCTCCTTGACCTATTTTTTCTTTTTGTTTTTTTGGGGTGGGTGTGTCTGTGTGTGTTTGCATGACAACTCTTAAGTCAATGACAATCTGTTTTACACAATTTCCACGCAAGAGTACGGTCATTCTTTTACACAGGGCCTGGGATATAATATCACATGGACTGTGGACATAAAAGTCTGCACACCCTTGTTCAAATGCCAGGTTCTTGTGATACATATTAAAAAGAAGAAAAATAAGTCCAAGATGAATGATCTCAAAATATTTTCCACCATTTTGACCTCTAACCTGTACAACTCAAAACAACCCTCCCCCCTCCTCAAATGTTTTCAAGAGGAGAAGTGAAAAGAAAAGTCGAGGTTGACCGACTGCACAGTAAATAAATACATTCTTCCAATAGATTGCTCCGTCTTATGATCAAATCGGCATTCATGTTTGTTTTTTTAATACTTGCTGAAAATCTTTAATTTAATTTAAGATTCTTTAGTTATTTCTGAAAACAAAATTTATGGCGATATAATTATAAGCGAGCATGTCCGTGAGGGCAAACCGGTACCAAGAAGAAAAGCATTGCATTGCTAGCCTTTGCTAAAATTGTTTGTGCTATTTCCGCACGGAAAAATTTGATTTACGAAGCGGTCAAATTTGCTGGCGCCCAAACATTAAACAACATCACGGTCACGCTAAAATCCGAGCGCAGCTGACTTTGCCCCGACTTGTTTTTTTGAGACGTCAGCGTTTGCTTTAGCTGGATGACTGCCCCCGCAGACGACGGTGGTCGGCGCCGGTCGCCTTCCAAGCACATGACCACAACAACAAGGCGGCGATTATCGGCGTCACGCTGCGCCGGCCGACACGCTAACGAGCGACACGAATTGAGTTAGCGCGAGCATGTGATGATGTCAGCGTTTCGGCAGATGTAGAACTGAATCAACAGTCAACTTTTTTAATCTGTTCATTTGGACTCCAGAACGGTAGAAGCGGCATACAAAAATACCGTTTTTAAAAAGCAGTTTGTATCCGGCGTGAAACATGTCCCGTCTGCCTGCTTCAGGCCCAGCTGGAGGCCCAGAAGGCCACGCAGGACTTCCAGCGAGCCTCCGAGGTCCTTTGCGCCGCCAAAGAGACCATCTCGTTGGCCGAGCAGCGCCTCCGAGAGGAGGACCGCCGGCAGTTTGACTCGGCCTGGCAGGAAATGCTCAACCACGCCACGCAGAGGGTCAGCATTCACGCCTCCACGACACGATTTTGTGCGGCCAATGTGCTGATGAGCTGCGTTTGCATACCTGTCAACGTTTCGGAGCGCCAACCTGTATAAACTACCAAAAAAATCCTTATAAAGAGCAAAAAAAAAATCCTTATAACATACCAAAGCATTTTATATGTCAAAATAACGGCAGAAAAAAAACCCCACGAAATTTTCAATGATATTTATTGTAGATCTCCATAATACAATGTCTGGCCGAAGTATGCAATAAATACTATTGATTTGTATGTATGATTTGTGCGATACGGCCATATACGTAAGATTCACCACAAAATCCGTATGAACGATGGCTAAACCGTATGAGTTGACGGGTATGCGTTTGGCGCTCGCAGGTGATGGAGGCGGAGCACGAGAAGGTCCAAAGCGAGGTGGCCCACAAGGAGACGGCGGCCAAGCACGCCGCGGCCGTCGCTCGCATGAAGCAGCTGGAGAAGAAACTCAAACGCACCATCAATAAGTCAAAGTAATAAACAAGGAAAACGATTCAGTTTTTGGGGTCGGGGGGAGAAAAAGCCATCGTATTTTTTTAATGGTTTTATTTTGAAATTTCACTGGCAGTCTTCAGACTTCCCCTTCACGTTCATCTTTTGTCAGCGAAATAGCTTTTATTTTTTAAATTGATTTTTTTTTACTTCCGGGGTTTCACGTTCATTGTTGGGAATGTAGGTGCGTTCAAGTGCGACTGGGAGAAAGAAGTTATCGTTTATCCTTCATAACTACCTCTTCACTTCTCCTCAATTCTTTTTTTTTTTTAAATACCTCCTGACATTTGTGTCGTGAAGCCTCAACTTTTGGCGTTTTTTTTTTCCTTTGATCACGCTGACATGATTAATTACTCATTGTTAGCCTTTTTTTGATGTTTGATTGACTCTGTCTGACTCTTTCTGCCGGTCTGTCGAAATGACGTGAAAGCCAGTCTTTGGCGGGGAAAACGGTCCAACCGCGATACAGTCCTGACAAAAAAAATCAGTAACATCATTGATTAATTGACTTTGACTCGATTTTTATTACTACAAAAAAAATGTTTGAATCCCTCCCTCTGTATTTTCTTGCTCTGATGTCTTCTCCTTTTCCACAGGCCCTACTTTGAAATGAAGGCCAAGTTCTACCTGCAGCTAGAGGTATGCAACGGTTTCTTTGAATTCAAAACCAATCCTCCATTTTTGATGTTAATTTTTTTTTTTTTTTCCACTGCGCAGAACCTGAAGATGATTGTGGACGAACATCAGGCCAAGCTGTCGCAGGCCAAGGCCGAGTACAAGGCGGCCCTCGGGAACCTGGAGGCCATCTCGGTCGAGATCCACGAGCGGCGGCGCAGCTCCGTCATGGGCCCGCGGGGGCGGGGCGTAGGCGCAGAGGGCGAATGCCTTGGCGGCGGTGGGGAGCCGTCGTCCGGCATCAAGATGGACTCCGATGGAATTTCCAGTAAGATAAATGAGACGTTATTATTGCTCGTGCCTCAAATTCGACAACAGATTTACGGTCCCGCAATTTTGATTTTATTTCTTCTATTTTAATTTTATGTCTTGATTATTTTTTGCCTCCTGCTTATTTTGAGGGTAACTCCACTCGTGTCCACACTTTTGTTTGAGATCCGTTAAATTTGAAAGAAGGAAAATGGCAAGTATTTCACAATTTCTTCTCTCTTCCTCCAATCAACTCCCCACAGTGATGTCGGTGTGTTTTGACGACGACAACTCCTCCAGTTGTCGTCTCAAGTCGTCGCCCAGCAGCCCTCAGCAACTCCAGTCGCCGTGTTCCTTCGCCAACTCCACGTCTTCGTCTTGCGCCTCCTCCTCCTCCGCCTGCCCGTCACCAACTCCATCCTGCTCCTCTTCCTCCTCCTCCCCGCCTCCCACCAGGCCTTGCAGCCTGGAGCTGCCCAGCTCCGTCTCCCTGTCGGACTTCGGCCTCATTTCGCCCGTGCTCGGCCCTCGCAGCGAATGCAGCGGGGCGTCGTCGCCCGAGTGTGACCTGGAGAGAGGTGAGTGACCGGTGGATGGAGAAAGTCTCGGATATATTTTAGGTTTCTTCATACTTTGGTCCAGATTCAATTTTCTTGACTTGACGAGTAAGTGTTACCTCTTCCGTCTCAGGTGAGAGAGCGGAAGGCGCCGAGGTGACGTTGGACAACGGGCCGGCCCTCATCATCAACAACAACAACAACCAGAACAACAACGGCAGCAGTGCGATGGCTGCCACCAAGAGGAGCTTCAACCTGGAGGCTCGCTTCAGCTTCCTCAACCTGCGACGCCAACGCAGCGACGCCAAAAACACGGACAACTTTACCCAGAAGGCAGTGGTGGTCAAAGGGCTGTGAGGAACCACCAAAAGAACATTTGGATTGACGCTGATAGAAACAAAAATGTCCTTTAAAAAAAAAACTCATCCTCTTTAGCATCTTTGTTGATTTAGTCCTCGAAGATGGAAGCTGACAGCAAATGTCGTGAAGGTGTCATGTCAGGGAATGTTAAATAAATGTTGCACTGTTTAAAACCCTACTTTGAAAACTTCATCCTGGGCTAACATCTTAATTTAAAACCCTAACCTTAGTTTCAACGCTACTTTGAAACCCGAACTTGAGGATCAAGTTCAGCCGTGTGAGCCAATGACATACCGTACATAGCAGTGATGTATTCCTCGAGCCGGTCCTTGGCCTCGAGGACCGAAGGGCAGTCCTTGGTCCTCGGCCTTGGCCTCGGCGTCAAGTCCTTGGTCAAGTCCTTGTAAGGCGTTTTTAGTTGAAAAAGAATTTACCATAGTAAGGCATTCTTAGCCCAAAAAAACGACCAGGTATAGTAAGGCATTTTTGGCCGAAAAAAAAACGACCATGCATACATAGTAAGGCGTTTTTAGCCCAAAAAAACGACCATGTATAGTAAGGCATTTTTGGCCGAAAAAAAACGTCCATGTATAGTTAGGCGATTTTAGCCCAAAAAAAACGACCATGTATAGTAAGGCGTTTATAGACGAAAAAAACGACCATATATAGTAAGGCGTTTTTATCCCGAAAAAAATGACATAGTATAGTAAGGCGTTTTTAGCCCGAAAAAAACGACATAGTATAAAAAGGCGTTTTTAGCCGAAAAAACGACAGTATAGTAAGGCGTTTTTAGACGAAAAAAAACCGACATAGTATAGTAAGGCGTTTTTAGCCGAAAAAATGACATAGTATATATAGTAAGGCGTTTTTAGCCCGAAGAAAAACGACATAGTATAGTAAGGAGTTTTTAGCCGAAAAAAACCGACATAGTATAGTATGGCGTTTTTAGCCCGAAAAAAAAACGACATAGTATATATAGTAAGGCGTTTTTAGCCGAAAAAAATGACATAGTATAGTAAGGCGTTTTTAGCCTGAAAAAAACGACAGTATAGTAAGGCGTTTTTAGCCGAAAAAAATGACATATAGCAAGGCGTTTTTAGCCCGGAAAAAACAACATAGAATAGTGTGGCGTTTTTAGCCCAAAAAAACAACATAGTATAGTAAGGCGTTTTTAGCCCGAAAAAAACGACATGGTATAGTAAGGCGTTTTTAGCCCGAATAAAATGACATAGTATAGTAAGGCGTTTTTAGCCCGAAAAAAACGACATAGTATAGTAAGGCGTTTTTAGCGGGAAAAAAACGACATAGTATAGTAAGGCGTTTTTAGCCCGAATAAAATGACATAGTATATAGTAAGGCGTTTTTAGCCCGAAAAAAACGACATAGTATAGTAAGGCGTTTTTAGCCGAAAAAAATGACATATTATAGCAAGGCGTTTTTAGCCCGGAAAAAACAACATGGTATAGTAAGGCGTTTTTAGCCCGAATAAAATGACATAGTATATAGTAAGGCGTTTCTAGCCCAAAAAAACAACATAGTATAGTAAGGCGTTTTTAGCCCGAAAAAAAACAACATAGTATAAAAAGGCGTTTTTAGCCGAAAAAAACGACAGTATCATAAGGCGTTTTTAGCCCGAAAACCCCCCGAAATAGTATAGTATGGCGTTTTTAGACCGAAAAAAACTACATAGTATAGTAAGGCGTTTTTAGCCGAAAAAACGACATAGTATAGTAAGGCGTTTTTAGCCCGAAAAAAACGACATAGTATAGTAAGGCGTTTTTAGCCCGAAAAAAACGACATAGTATAGTAGGGCGTTTTTAGACGAAAAAAAGCGACATAGTATAGTAAGGCGTTTTTAGCCGAGAAAAACGACAGTATCGTAAGGCGTTTTTAGCCGAAAAAAACGACATGGTATAGCAAGGCGTTTTTAGCCCGAAAAAAACGACATAGTATATATAGTACGGCGTTTTCAGCCCGAAAAAACCCCCGAAGTATAGTAAGGCGTTTTTAGCCCAAAAAACATGGTCGTTTGAACCGGGGTTGCCTGGACCAAACACCTCCATCTGTACCCCTACACCACCAGTGACTGTGACTTGCTCTGCACTATAGGCATATTTGACATCCACTCCGGAAAGTTTGCAGGAAAAAGTAACCTCATGTTTGGTGTTGTATTTTCACACATCACTGAGCGGGGTTCGAACCGGGGTTGCCTGGACCAAACACCTGCATCTGTACCCCTACACCACCAGTCCTGCACTATAGGCGTATTTGGCATGCACAAGGGAGGGTTTACAGTTTAAAAAAAAAGCGTTTGGTGTATTTTATTTTCACATGTGACTGAGCGGGGTTTGAACCCAGGGAGCCTGGACCGAAAGCCGGCGCAGGTGCCTCTACACTACGACACATGGTCATTTCTTTCGGGCTAAAAACGCCTTAATATACATGGTTGTTTTTTTCGGCTAAAAACGCCTTACTATACATGGTCGTTTTTTTGGGCTAAAAACGCCTTACTATACATCGTCGTTTTTTTCGGCTAAAAACGCCTTCCTATACATGGTCGGTTTTTTTTCAGCCAAAAACGCCTTACTATACATGGTCGTTTTTTGGGCTAAAATGCCTTACTATACATGGTCGGGTTTTTTTCGGCCAAAAATGCCTTACTATACATGGTCGTTTTTTTTTGGCCAAAAATAACTTACTATACTATGTCGTTTTTTTCGGGATAAAACGCCTTACTATGTCGTTTTTTTTCGGCTAAAAACGCCTTACGATACTATGTCGTTTTTTTCGGGCTAAAAACGCCTTACTATATATACTATGTCGTTTTTTTTCGGCTAAAAACGCCATACTATACTATGTCGTTTTTTTCGGGCTAAAAACGCCTTACTATACTATGTCATTTTTTTGGGCTAAAAACGCCTTACTATACTGTCGTTTTTTTTTCGGGCTAAAAACGCCTTACGATACTATGTCGTTTTTTTCGGGATAAAAACGCCTTACAATACTATGTCGTTTTTTTTTTCGGGCTAAAAACGCCTTACGATACTATGTCGTTTTTTTCGGGCTAAAAACGCCTTAGTATACTATGTCGTTTTTTTCGGGCTAAAAGCGCCTTACTATACTATGTCGTTTTTTTCGTCTAAAAACGCCTTACGATACTATGTTGTTTTTTTCGGGCTAAAAACGCCTTACTATACTATGTCGTTTTTTTCGGGATAAAAACGCCTTACAATACTATGTCGTTTTTTTTTCGGGCTAAAAACGCCTTACGATACTACGTCGTTTTTTTCGGGCTAAAAACGCCTTACTATACTATGTCGTTTTTTTTCGGCTAAAAACGCCTTACTATACTATGTCATTTTTTTCGGCTAAAAACGCCTTACTATACATGGTCGTTTTTTGGGCTAAAAACGGCTTCCTATACATGGTCGGGTTTTTTTCAGCCAAAAACGCCTTACTATACATGGTCGTTTTTTGGGCTAAAAATGCCTTACTATACATGGTCGGTTTTTTTTCGGCCAAAAATGCCTTACTATGCATTATCGTTTTTTTTCGGCCAAAAATGCCTTACTATGCATGGTCGTTTTTTTGGGGCTAAAAATGCCTTACTATACATGGTCGTTTTTTTTTGGCCAAAAATAACTTACTATGTCATTTTTTTCGTCTAAAAACGCCTTACTAAGTCGTTTTCTTCGGGCTAAAAACGCCTTACTATACTATGTCATTTTTTTCGGCTAAAAACGCCTATGTCGTTTTTTTTTTCGGGCTAAAAACGCCTTACTATACTATGTCGTTTTTTTCGGGCTAAAAACGCCTTACAATACTATGTCGTTTTTTTTTCGGGCTAAAAACGCCTTACTATACTATGTAGTTTTTTTCGGGCTAAAAACGCCTTATTATACTATGTCGTTTTTTTTTCGGGATAAAAACGCCTTATTATACTATGTCGTTTTTTCGGGTTTAAAACGCCTTACTATACTATGTCATTTTTTTCGGCTAAAAACGCCTTACTATACTATGTCGTTTTTTTCGGGCTAAAAATGCCTGACTATACTATGTCGTTTTTTTTTCGGGCTAAAAACGCCTATGTCGGTTTTTTTCGGGCTAAAAACGCCTTACTATACTATGTCGTTTTTTTCGGGCTAAAAACGCCTTACTATACTATGTCATTTTTTGCGGGCTAAAAACGCCATACTATACTACGTCATTTTTTTCGGGCTAAAAATACCTAACAAAACATGGTGGTTTTTTTCGGGCTAAAAACGCCTTACTATATTATACTATGTCGTTTTTTTGGGGCTAAAAACGCCATACTATACTAAGTCGTTTTTTTCGGGCTAAAAACGCCTTATTATACATGGTCGTTTTTTTCGAGCTAAAAACGCCTTACTATAATGTCGTTTTTTTCGGCTAAAAACGCCTTACTATATACTATGTCGTTTTTTTCGGCTAAAAACGCCATACTATACTGTCGTTTTTTTTCGGGATAAAAACGCCTTACTATACTGTCGTTTTTTTCGGGATAAAAACGCCTGACTATACTATGTCGTTTTTTTCGGGCTAAAAACGGCTTACTATAATATGTTATTTTTTTCGGCTAAAAACGCCTGACTATACTATGTCGTTTTTTTCGGGCTAAAAACGCCTTCCTATACATGGTCGTTTTTTTTCCGACCAAAAATGCCTTACTAAACATGGTCGGTTTTTTTCGGCCAAAAATGCCTTACTAAACATGGACGTTTTTTTCGGCTAAAAACGTCTGACTATACATGGTCGGTTTTTTTCGGCTAGAAACGCCTTACTATACATGGTCGTTTTTTTGGGCTAAAAACGCCTTAATATACATGGTTGTTTTTTTGGGCTAAAAACGCCTTCCTATACATGGTCGTTTTTTTTCCGGCCAAAATTCCCTACTGTACATGGTCGTTTTTTTGGGCTAAAAACTCCTTACTATACATGGTCGTTTTTTTTTTCGGCCAAAATTGCCTTACTATAAAAACGCCTTACTATACATGGTCGTTTTTTTCGGCTAAAAACGCCTTACTATATAATACATGGTCGTTTTTTTCGGCTAAAAACGCCTTACTATACATGGTTGTTTTTTTTCGGCTAAAAACGCCTTAAAATACATGGTCGTTTTTTTCGGCTAAAAACGCTTTCCGTTACATGGTCGTTTTTTTTCCGGCCAAAAATGCCTTACTATACATGGTCTTTTTTTTCGGCTAAAAACGCCTTACTATACATGGTTGTTTTTTTTGGGCTAAAAACTCCTTACTATACATGGTCGTTTTTTTCGGCCAAAAATGCCTTACAATACATGGTCGGTTTTTTTCAGCCAAAAATGCCTTACTATACATGGTCTTTTTTTTGGGCTAAAAACGCCTTACTATATATTGCCTTTTTTTTGGGCTAAAAACGCCTTACCATGGTCGTTTTTTTTCGGCTAAAAACGCCTTACTATATATGGTCGTTTTTTTCGGCTAAAAACGCCTTACTATACATGGTCGTTTTTTTCGGCCAAAAATGCCTTACTATACATGGTCGTTTTTTTCGGCTAAAAACGCCTTACTATACATGGTCGTTTTTTGGGGCTAAAAACTCCTTACTATACATGGTCGTTTTTTTCGGCCAAAAATGCCTTACAATACATGGTCGTTTTTTTCGGCCAAAAATGCCTTACTATACATGGTCGGTTTTTTTCAGCCAAAAATGCCTTACTATACATGGTCTTTTTTTTGGGCTAAAAACGCCTTACTATACATGGTCGTTTTTTTCGGCTAAAAACGCCTTACTATACATGGTCGTTTTTTTCGGCCAAAAATGCCTTACTATACATGGTCGTTTTTTTCGGCTAAAAACGCCTTACTATACATGGTGGTTTTTTGGGGCTAAAAACGCCTTACTAAACATGGTAGTTTTTTTGGGCCAAAAATGCCTTCCTATACATGGTCATTTTTTTTCGGCCAAAAATGCCTTACTATACATGTTAGGTTTTTTTTAGGCTAAAAATGCCTTACTATACATGGTCGTTTTTTTTCGGCTAAAAACGCCTTCCTATACATGGTCGTTTTTTTTTTCAGCCAAAAACGCCTTACTATATACATCGTCGTTTTTTTCGGCTAAAAACGCCTTCCTATACATGGTCGTTTTTTTTCGGCCAAAAATGCCTTACTATACATGGTTGTTTTTTTTTCAGCCAAAAATGCCATGGTCGTTTTTTTGGGCTAAAAACGCCTTACTATACTATGTCGTTTTTTTCGGCTAAAAACAATATACTATACTATGTCGTTTTTTTTCGGGCTAAAAACGCCTTACTATACTATGAAGTTTTTTTCGGCTAAAAACGCCTTATATACTATGTGGTTTTTTTCATCGTTTTTTTCGGGCTAAAAACGCCTTACTATATACTATGTCGTTTTTTTTTCGGGCTAAAAACGCCTATGTCGGTTTTTTTCGGCTAAAAACGGCATACTATACTATGTCGTTTTTTTTCGGGCTAAAAACGCCATACTATACTACGTCATTTTTTTCGGGCTAAAAATACCTAACAAAACATGGTGGTTTTTTTCGGGCTAAAAACGCCTTACTATAATGTCGTTTTTTTCGGGCTAAAAATGCCTTATTATACATGGTCGTTTTTTTCGGCTAAAAACGCCTTACTATATACTATGTCGTTTTTTTCGGCTAAAAACGCCATACTATACTGTCGTTTTTTTTCGGGATAAAAACGCCTTACTATACTGTCGTTTTTTTCGGGATAAAAACGCCTGACTATACTATGTCGTTTTTTTCGGGCTAAAAACGCCTTACTATATACTATGTCGTTTTTTTCGGCTAAAAACGCCATACTGTTGGTAGAACTCATGATGACGAGTGTTAAATTCTTTCGTCAAATTGATCGTAGATTACACATGCATCGTCTTGGGAAGAGGATGACAAGCCACATCAATACTTACCTGTCTTAATGATTACCAGTCAATTATTCTTTGCAGTGTGAGATTGGAAAAAATACTCTGATGATGCCACATGAGTACACCAGTTTTCGATCCATTTATTTTTTGGAATAAACCTGGAGAACACAGCTACTGATGTAATGTTCATTGTTAATGCATCGTTTTCAAACATTTACCCTTGAAACATTCTACTTTTGAGTGTCAGAATTCTTGATTATGAATATCAGTCAAAATAGAAAAACGGGTTCCCATGATGAACGTTTACGGAACCCAACATTAGTTACCATGGTTTCCCATTGGGTGATCCGACGGAACCGAAAAAAGGTTACCATGAATTTCCAAATTCGAAATTTGAGACTCTCTCAATGCATAATGGGACTCATACTTTTCTGATCCGCGAGTCCCTGGGACTCGCTGCCGGTAAACTGTAAAATTATCACTGCAGAGATTACCGCTTTTTCTGCACTCAGTGATTGACTTCTATGCAAAGTCATTTCTCAACTTGTCTTCCGTGCCACGTCATGCCTGTTGAGTGTTGACTTACTTCATATTAAGAAACTACTGCACTAAAACATTAATTCATAAATGTATATCATATGCTTTTATTTTGGTTTTTCTCAGTATAAATAACACGTACCCTGACTGTTCTACTCTTTGAATAAAAACACTTCATTCAAGGGTTAGGGAGTGGCAAGGGGTTATGATGGAGGGGTGTTGCAAATCATGAAGACCTGCCAAGTGGTATGATAGCATTGTTTTATACATGTCCTCGGCTAGGCCTCAGCTTCAAAATCAGTCCTTGGTCCTTGGCCTTGGCCTCGGAAAATTTCTCAAGTCCTTGGCCTTGGCCTTGCCTCGGAGTCAAGTCCTTGGCCTTGGCCTCGGGTTGCCGGTCCTTGGACACAACACTGGTACATAGCTGTCCATTTAATGTCTTCATAATAACAGACATCCATAATCCATGACACACGTCATGGAAGCATTTTGTCTTTAAAAAAAGTCAGGTAAATAAACGATTGGCTTGCAGACATGTCGAGTCCACTTGTGATTGGCAGGTTTGTGACGTGGCTCAAGACCAGTCATTGCAGCTGTGCCACTTTGAGGGGTGCGGTGCTGGCGAAGTCCAGGAAGAAGGGGCCCTCCTGTTTGGGCAGGAAGGTGGTGGGCACCACGTTGTAAACGCCCGCCGGGACCTGCTCGCAATCCATGTAGCAGAAACCGCATCTGCCGGGACCACGCCAACAACATGCGCGCGCGTGAAGATGCCGTCAGACGGGACACGAAAGCGCAGACCAACAACAATCAATGTATTTCTTCTTTTTTGTTTAACAGTCCTAAACGGAAGCCAAAACTTTTGCTTGGACCCCTGATTTGAAAGTCAAACCTTTGCTTGAAAACTAGACCCTGGCTGCTGAGACCTTGTTTAAAACTTGTCCCCCTGGCTTGAAACCTTAAACTAGGCTTGAAAGCCTAAAGCTGGCTCGAAACCCCAATCTGGATCCTTAAACCATGCTTAAAATTATAATTTGAAACCCTTGTTGACACCCTCAAACCTTTTGAAATAAAATACAGTGACAGCTCAACTTACGAACGCCTCTGTTTAGCAAAGGCGGGGGCTCGATCTACTCTGACATCGACCCCAGACACTTGCAAAAATCCTCAACAAGTTGCCTCAGCACCTTAAACAGAAAGCTGATGAAATGAACCCGACAATAGAAACAATAATTGCATCCTTGATTGACTTTAGCGTGTTTCAAAAAGTTGACAAATTTTAAAGCGGCCCTTCCACTTTTTCTGTCAGCGACCCTCAACCAAAAACGTTCAAACACCCCAGGGATCGACTCATTTCTTTAGACACCTCGAACTTGAAACCGCCGTACTTAGACGTGGCACAACCCGAGGCCACCAAAAAATGCGAGCGGCCCCTTTGAGTGTTAGCGTACCTGTAATCTCCGCTGCTCCTCTTGGACGTGGAAGTGGCCCCGCCATCGCTCGCGGTCGACACGGTGACCATCTCGAAGCCAACGCTGTATTGCCTGAAGTACACGTCAGCACATGTAATCGGCATGTAGCACTCGCACAACGCGTGTGTCTTTCAGTTTTTGAACCAAAACCCGAGCGTCTTGAATGGGAAGCACTGTTTTGGGGCGTAAGATGACACGGTTTGATTGAATATTTGGGGGTTCAAGGAGGGGGAGGAAGGTTTTTCCAAAATTGCCGCCGCCCCCTATATGACATCAGTACGGCCCGTCGACATGCGCATCGATAATGGGTGACTATTATCGATCGCACCCAGATACATTTTCTGCGACGGGGGTCGATCGGTCTAGGGGGGCGAATGACGACGACGCTGCATGGACACGGATCTGGCGGGTGGGGCGCACTGACCTGGAACCTCGCAGTTCTATGAGCAGTGGACCGGATCGCTCCAGCTGCAGTTGGTAGACTGGATTGTTCTTGTACGAGTCCTTATAGTTGCCGCAGCCGCCGGCACTCGCGCCTTTCCACTGGCCGTTAATCTGAGCCCCGCAACAAGTCGTCAACACAAACAAGCGCACAAAAATGAACACACACACCCACACACACATGAGCACCAAAACCACAAACCGAAATGCACACAACGTGTTTGCGCTTTGTGTTGGCTTACCCTTTTGGTGTGCGTGAAGGGATTCGGAATCTTGGAGAAGTTGAATTTGCAACCAGAGTAAACCTGCAGAAAGAGGCCACAAAAGAAAGAAAGAAAATCCTTTCCGTTTGGTTTCAGACTGGCAATTAGCGTAGCATATCAACACCCCTTTTGCTGACTGTACATTTGAGTCTCCACTCTGACTTTTTTTTTTTTTTTTAAATCATTCTTTTCATCCATGTTTTGGTTTCTTCTACGGTTACAAAGTAGTGAAATTTCGTCGGGTAACAAAAGCCATTACCGCTGCAGTAAAAAAAAAAGCATCATTTGGATCCCTTAAGTGTGTGTGTGTGTGTGTGTGTGTGTGTGTGTGTGTGTGTGTGTGTGTGTGTGTGCGTGTTTCCCCCCTCACCCCCCTGGCAATGTCATCATGATAATGATCATTTTGATCACTATTATCATGACACGTTATCATCTCTGTTAAGGGTGGCTTTTATAATTAACTAAATCAATAAAAGTTTTTTTTAAAGTCCAAATTCACATTGGTGAGAATTTAAAAAAAAAAAAAAAAAGTAGTGTTGGTAGCACACAATGCACAACTTGGAATTGAACTTCTGTGAATCAAATTCGAAAAACAACAAGAGCAAAGAGAACTCTTCTGCAGCCCAACAAATGGCATTGGGCAAGGACAATTTTTGTCCCATTTCGGATCAAATCTGAACGCTGAAACAGCAAAATCTAAACTCCGCCGATCACTTTGGGCACTACCGGAGAGACTTCTTCTCAAAAACACCCCCCCCCCACCCCCCGGACAACTCCAGAGAAGCCGACGTTGCCATGAATCCCCGTGGTGATTTCTCCCTTTTTTCTTACGTCAGGCTGCATTCACACTTCCTAGCCAACTCTCTTTCCGCACCAAAAGCTTTCTGCCAAGTCAAAGTCGCATCTTCAACCGAAGGTGACAAATTTTCAGCTTTCGGGCCAGAAAATATCTTGATGCGCTGCGACTTTTTGACAGCGAACGGGCGAGGCCTCCTACCCTCAGCGTGTAGTTGATGGTGTTCTGCTTCTCGTATTGCGACACCACCAGCGTGAAGGTGTGCGACCCGGCGTTGGTCAGACGGATCTTGGTCAGGTAGTGGGGGCTGTTGATCCGAATTCCGTCGATGTAGGGGGGGGGCTCGGCTGCAACGGGCACAACAAAATATCATTTGTCTGCGATCGAAAGGACCTCCACCGCACACTTTATTTGGCGCGCCATTCAAGTTGGAACCACTTCCTGTTGACCGTGATGGCATCCATTCATATTTTGAAATAAATCTTGGACTGTGACATGATTTCAACACAGCAAATTGACAACCAATAAAATACAGCTTTTTTTTTTTTTTTTAGCTTCTCCAACAAAAATAAAATAAAGTGCGACACATCACAATCATGTGCTTTTGTGTCACGACTGCGCCGCGTGTCATGTGAATGTGACTCGTTCAAGTCCGGTGTGTCACATTTAGGCGCTATTCATTTGTTCTGTGTCATATTAATATGCGATGTGGTTTATCAAACTGCGACTCATGATGTCATATTCATGAGCAATGGCATCGGCCACAGCGCTTTTTTTTTTGGGGGGTCTTTTTTCCTTTCACTTACTCATTCGCCCATCTGGTTGAACCTTTTCTTGCAATATGAATTTTAAAAAAATACCTGTGTGTATTCTAAAAAAATATAGTTTTTTTCTTGTTATCCAAAAATATAAAAATGACTTTTGGCAATAATGTGGCCAACTATGTCTTATTTTATTTTCTTTTTTTAGCAAAAATAATTGCGAAGAATGTCAGACCTGGATAGTAAACCTTCTTGCCGTCCGTCTTGTAAACAACCAACGTGATGAACTCTCGGTTCTGTGCAAAGTCCTCCTGCATCACAAAAATAAATAAATCAATAAAATAAAATCATTAGAAAAAAAAAAAAAAGAATACACATTTCATGAAGCATTCTGATCCTCATGCGTGACACCAAATCTTTGTCACTTTTCCACTCTGTCCGACCTTGTCAGTGATATGTCTGGAAAGCAGCACCCACACGGCAGCGCCCCCTGCTGGACACTGCACCTCCAGCTTGTACTGCGGGTTGTTGGCTAAACTGTAGACGTCCTTGACGGGGCCTTGCTTTCCATCCCAGCTGCTGCATGCCACCCAGAAAGCACAAGACACATTTGGAGCTTATTTGGTGTGAGAAGACCTTGCTTCAGAATTTACGCACAAACCTGTGGATGCAGGTGGATTCTTTGAACAGCGACGGGTTCCAGCTGAGGTAAATGACATCATAATATTGACACAAGTCCTCCCAAGCGATCCAAAACACACCTGAAGGGACGAAAAAAAAATGTTTGGGTGGTCCCGAGACATACTTTGCGCACCTGATCTTGGTCTGCGAGTTCAACCCTGGCCGATTTAAATGTCATCAGCCTCAAAGTACCATTATCAAACTTCTGCGCCGTCTTGGGGTCAAAGTTGAGGTATTTGAGGAGCTCTGGAGTCCAGTTGTTCTCGTCTCGCTCGCTGTAGCGGCCTTTCCATCGCAAGTGGCTCCAAGGGTTCTTCAGCTGAAGGAAGCGCATGTTCTACAAAAAGGCGGCGGCAGGTTAGGAGGAGGACTCCGGTGCCGCTGTTGCTTTTTTTGCGGAGGCTAACCTTGTATTCCCTGATGTCGAGGACTGCGTAGGCGTGAGTTGGCACCAGGCCCCACTGCTCCCCTTCCTCCTCCGTCATCACGCCGGTCGCCGTGGTGATGAGGACGTCGCCTCGATGGAACCTGGACAAACGTTACAAATTATTTACACGCTATTTAGTAGTAGTAGTATTTAGTAGTGTGCGCGTGTGCAGCATGCTCGGCATGCTTATGTGTGTACAGAATGTGAGTGTTTGTATGTATGTAAAGTCGGTCATTACTTCTTACTTCTAAATTTAAATTTTGGCCGTCATCTTTTCTCTCTTTTGCGGCACTCTTTGGAACATAGTTAAGATGACAAACACTTTGATCAATCACAAGCTGCTTTTAACGGTCGAATTTCCAAAGGGCCGCCATGTTCGCAAACATTAAAGCATTGTGATGAGCTTATCCAAAAGAGACCAAATGCTGCCATCTGCTGGCCATTGTGGGGGTTAAAAGAAAACACGTTTCCAGTTTTATGATCAAACCAGAGTAAAAACGTAACTGACAACAATTGCGTCACTGGCAAAATCCTTTTGAAGACATTTAAATGCCAACTGTGCTCAAAGAGTTGACGTGACCTCACCTCTGGAAGAGCATGCGGAACGTGTCGTCCTTGCTGAACGACTGATTGTCCGAGTGCATGGCGATGCGCTCGGGGATCCAGCCGGTGAGCGCGTGGAGATCGATGTTCTGAGGGGGGTGGGGGCAAAAAACAAAAAAAACAAAACGAGAAACATGAGAAATACACGGAGAGGCAAACGCGTAGAAAGCGTGAACGGCGCCTACCGAGTTGGATCCGGGGAAGTCGTAGCCTCCCATCACCTTCATGTAAGCCTTCTCAATGAGCGACACCCACAGCTCATTTCTGTTGCTGGAGTACGAGCACAGCAGCTCGCCGTTGCGATCCACGGGCAGAAAGTCGTCGATGATCACCTGCGTGAGAGAGAGAGAGAGACGCAAACACGGTTATCCGTTTGTGTGTTTCTCTTCTTTCTACGCGACGCTTTTACCTTCCTGGGAACGCCGTTGATGTGCAGCTTGACCATGTACTTCCCACATGGGTTGTACTCGGGCTCCCCCCGTCGGTTCTGAGGATAGATGATGCTGAAACACATCAGCAAGGAACAGGACTTTTGAAGCAATCATTCTGTATGTGTACTTGAGTGTTAAATTGAACTCATTCACCCCCAAAGACGTTTTTAAACGTCTTTTCAGACTTGGTCTAGAATTGGCTGCTACTGAATGAGTTAAAAAAACAACAACTTCAAGCTACCTGGTGATGAGTTTCTTGTTGTAGCGTCTCTCGTAGGCGGCGCTGATGGCGAGCGAAGCCACGAAGGAACAGTCGGACACCACCGTCTGCACGTCGAAGCAGCTCGTGTTAATCCAAATGCAAAGTTGAGCGACGGGGAAGCATCACCGTTGCAGACCTGCTTGATGCTGAAGCTGGACACAGACATGATCATGGTGGGACTGGTGCAGATCTCGTCGGGTCGCACCCAGCGGGAGAAGATGACTTTCTGCTTGGGTGACAGAGCCAAAGTGCCTGATTTGTCCCTGGGGGGGGGGGGGGGGGGGAATAAAGACAAAAGACTCTCCAACATCTCACAAGACGGGTGGTTCTGGATCCTGGCGAAGATTCGACTCACGAGAAGGGCACGGGAAAGGCGAAGCGCTCCTTGAGGTCCACGCTCATGAAGGGAACGTAGGCGATGCCGTTGATTGTCGACGTGCTCCTACAAAAAGGTGCCAGGATGTGACGGGCAGAAACGTGTCCAAGGAGGAAAAACATGAGAAGAACGTGTAGGATAGGAGGAACACAGGAGGAGTACATAGCGAGGACTACGAGAAGAACCGGAACACAAGTTGAAGAACACAAATGACCTGAGGACCTCGATCTCGTCAGACGAGTATCGCTGACCGTGTGGTTCACTGGACTGGACCGCCCTCATGGGCTGAGGTTGCGGGCGGTCGTTGAGAGAAAAGTCAGGACCCAGCGGGAAAAACTGGCGGACGGGTCCCGACGAGCTGGCCTTCGCCCCCGACGGTCCCGCCCTGTCCTGAGTCTGCGACGGACCAGACTTGGACTGTGATTGCTTGAGACCTTCCGCCCTGAGGGACACCATGGCGACTTTAGTCACGTCACATTGATGACGAACGGATTGTGACATACTTCCGGGCGGCAGAACGCAAGACCGTTCACAATCGCGTTTGGGAAATGGGTCGAGTGAAACCAACCTGTCTAAAGCTTGATGGGCCAACTGCTTGAGCTTGGTCTGCATAGCCTGGTCAGACGTCTCGTTGGACTGCCAACGCATGAAGAGACACGCGGAGCAGACCGTGAACACCACATACCGAAGAACATGAGGAAACACGTGCAGATGAACGCGCGGCATACGAGCAGGACGCGCAAAAGAAGGAGGAGGCGACCGGAAGGAGGCCGCGATGAGACACGCGGAAGGACATGAAGCGCCACGTGCGGGTGGGAACATTTAGAAGGCGACGCGGATCCTGACCGTCTTGATGCAGAGCTCTACGGCCTGAGTGTAGAGCTCCACGGCTTCGTCGTCATTTCCCTTGCCGTCCTCCTCAAAGGCCTGCGTGACCAGGAAGTGGGCACGCTCCAGGTCCAGCTGATGACGAGACTTGAGCGGGTCGCTCTTCTGCGCCTCCACTGCGCTCACTGGGTGGGAACATGGCAGAGAATTTTAAGACGGGGGGGTAAATAGCACCGGCAGAAACTGTAAATGGCACATTTCCACTCTTTCACAATGTCATACCGTATTGGCCCGAATATAAGACGGTGGTTTTTTTTGCATTGAAATAAGACCGAAAAAGTGGGGGCCGTCTTATATTCGGGGTCTAGACGTTATACACATTCACGACGCTAGATGGCGCCAGATATCATTGAAGCGAATGCTGAACTTGACTCCCCAGGCCAAAGCGAACCCCAGTCACGAAGAATAAAAATAAAAATAGCGGTAGCACGAAGAAGAATCATCAAAAATAGCGGTAAGAAAGAAAAGAGAAGAGGTAACAGAAAATGGAGAAACGTAGCAACAATCTGGAGAAAAGTGGGTCGAAGTTCGGCAGCTGACGAGAAGTTATGATGACATTTCAAAAACCAGAAGCCATTCATTTACGAATGTGATTGCACTTTAGTTTACATATTTAAATGTTCAGGTAATGAGATTTGAATGAGGCAAAATAAACCTGCTTTTTCTCTCAAATATATTGTTATAATCATTTGTTTCAGATGTACTGTAATTATTTTCTGTATAAAAATTAATTTGGTGTTCAAAAAGTATTTTTGCAAACTTGAGTCTTGAAAAAGAGGGGGTCGTCTTATAATCAGGGCCGTCTTATATTCGGGCCAACACGATACTTTTATTCCGTTGGGCCAGATTGTGGAGCATTTTTCTTTTTCAGTGAAAAGAAAAAAAAACTCCAAGGCGTCAAAAAAAAAATCTTACATTTGCCCATAAATGGCTTCTTTAGTTTAATAGTGAAAAACATAATTTCTACAAATAGAAAATGAGAAAGCTTTTATTTAAAGAAGCATCCCCCATTGTCAGAACTAATAGCCGGAAAGGTTGACTGCGATGACAGAAATATGTCATCCACCCAGTTTTCGTGACGCGCATTCTCTCACACGAAAGCGTGTGGGGACAGTCATGGAAAAACGAACTCAGACATCCACTGTGCAAACACTTCCTGATGGGCAAGTCTGACAGTAACATTCACGCACAAATATCCTGCTTGAAAGCATCATTGGGATACAAAAATATCACATTCATAATTTACAAATAAAAAAAAGGTAGGAAATGTGAATCTTTCAGACCAAAAATTGTCCATAAACATCCACACAAACGAGAGCTTTTCATGATGTGTCACCACTTGTGTGATTCTCGTGTACATGACATGATGTGCAAAGCATGGCAAGTGTGAGGCGAGCAAGCAGAGAGAACGAAAGCTTCGAGAGTGAAGCGAGTGGGTGCGACAGAGAGAGAGAGACGGCGCATGTGAAGCACGTAAACGGTGAAACGTAAAGGATTGCGAGGGGAACAAGTACAGTAGGTGTGAGCGAGGCTGGCAAGCGGTGAAGACAAACAAAAAGCTTTGCGAGTGGAGTGAGGAGGAGCATACAAGGCAGGCGGGCATGATGGAGTAGGTGTGTCGTGTTTGTGCACCAGGCAAGCGGTTAGGTTTGCGAGTGAAGTAGGTGGGCCTTGCGAGCAGTGGCGGTTCTGGGGGGGGGGGGGCAGTGCCCCTGTAGCACCGATTCTGGCCCCCCCTGTGGCCCCCCGTCCGAGCGCAGATTACGCAGTCGTGCCGAGTCGCCAACGCAAAAGGTGGAACCAAAGTGCGTGATTTAACATTCTAGTCGGACCCTTTAGTGCGCTGCGCCATTTAAAAATGAGAAGCAGTCCGCAGAGAAGGAAATTACCACGACACGAGTGCTATTTGCGTGTGTGTGTGCGTGTGTGTGCGTGTGTGCGCGCGCGCGTGTCTGTGAGTGTGTGTGTGTGCGTGTGTGTGCGCGTGTTTGTGTGTGCGTGTGTGTGTGTGTGTGTGTAACTTTTTTAGTCTCCCTTTTTCTTTTAATTTTTATTTAACAGGATCAATATATAAGACGGGCGGTCCGGTAGTCCAGTGGTTAGCACGTCGACTTCACAGTGCAGAGGTACCGGGTTCAATTCCAGCTCCGTCCTCCCTGTGTGGAGTTTGCATGTTCTCCCGGGCCTGCGTGGGTTTTCTCCGGGTACTCCGGTTTCCTCCCACATTCCAAAAACATGCATGGCAGGCTGATTGAACTCTCTAAAATTGTCCCTAGGTGTGAATGTGAGCGTGGATGGTTGTTTGTCTATGTGTGCCCTGCGATTGGCTGGTAACCGATTCAGGGTGTCCCCCGCCTACTGCCCGAAGACAGCTGGGATAGGCTCCAGCACCCCCCGCGACCCTAGTGAGGATTAAGCGGTTCGGAAAATGGATGGATGAATATATAAGACATTGCCTTTTAAAATTTGGATAATTATATGCATGTAAAACATCTAGCTTCAGTGTATTTGCAATTTTTGTCCCCGGCAGGCTGGTACCATATCATCCCCTGGCTTGAATATTCTCAACAGACGTATTGTTACGCTTGCAGACATTTTAGCCCTCCTAATACTGTTTTTTTCTCATCACTGTAATGTTATGACTACAATTTCAAAGTCTGAAGAAATAAAAAGTCAAATAAGATTTCGAATCTGTCTTTTTAGCCCAGGGTTGAATGTGCCCCCCCATCAAAACCCCTGGCCCCAGCCCGGCCCCCTCAGTGAAATTGATCCAGAACCGCCCCTGCTTGCGAGGCAGGAAAGCAGTGAGGGGAAAGCTTTGCGAATGGAGCAAGTGGGTGCATACGAAAAGTTTGCGAGCAGAGCGAGTGGGTGTGTGCGAGGCAGACAGTGAGGAAAAAAAGCGATGCCAGTGGCGCCAGTGGGTTTTGGAAGGCAGACAAGCGATGAGAAAAAACATGTTTGCGAGTGGAGCAAGTGGGTGTTGATAATTATTATGCTTGTTAGTGTATTGATGAGCTTGCAATGTCACTTGTGTGTGCTTTTGATGGTCTTACACGCATTGTGGAGGGTCTGTACGCGATCCAGGTACTCGTTGACTTTGTCCTGGATGCCGTCCAGCTTGGAGCCCGCCATGCCGGCGTAGATGAGGGCCTGGGCGGCCTCCTGAAGCGAACAAGTCACGCTCCTTAAACACCGATGTGCTTAACTCATCCACGTACATCGACTGTCGCGCATCGATTGCAAACGAGGATGCAGCCGACATTCGATCCTCGCACTCACCTTATAGTAAAAGGCAGCTTCGTTGTATTTGCCATTCTGGTCGTAGGTGACCGCCGTTTTGGCGAATTTGATCGCGTCGAGCTCCAACGCTATGCTGTCCATTCTCAACACAACTTGTTGACCAGGGGACAATAAAACACGGTTAATTTCCTTCACGAGGACAGCAGCTAACTTCACGGAGGCGGACGCAAGACGGCGACATGTTGGCGTTCATGGAAAACTACGGTCACGGATTTTAAGACCAACGCTGCTCGGTTGAAGTCAAAATTGACAGATGTTTGCCGGGTCAAAAAAAATAAAAACAAGCGTGTTGCTTCCGGAAACTCGTGTCGCGCGTGCGCAGTGGGGAAGGCGGTCGAAACTACGCGACGTTCAGGAACTTGGGGTAGAATAGAAAACTGCAAACGCCCAAACTCAGTAACTTTCAAGGAGGCGGCCAGAAGAGGGTGACATAGTGTCGTTGATGTAGAAGAATGTCATCTCTCTTGTCGCCATCACTTTCCCATTACGTCGAGCCATTCGTTTTCTGCGTCAAAACAAGAAGCACGTTTCTGGGCAGACAGTTTGCGCAGGCGAAGTGTGGGAGACAAGCAAAACTACATGTGGCCTTCAGTTACAATAAGGAAAAACAAGTTTTTACAGCAGGTGGTTTGCCGAGGGTAGACGCGCTGATATTCGGGCCGCTTTTCTGTTTGTGGGAATCTTCATCGCCACTTTCCGTCATTTATGAGCATTTCCCGGGATCACAACTCTGCAATCGAACTAAATGTGGCATTCAGGTAGAGTAGGAAAGGAGGGGATCACCTAACAAATTACATTTAAGATAAGAAAACCTTTATTAGTCTCACAGTGGAGTCCACATCAGGTCCACACGACGTAACAGCAAACACAAAGTGACAAAACAAAAAAAAAGCAAGGCTCATGAGAGCACTTGCCGACGGCTGCCTACTCGGGCGCCATCTTGACTAAATCAATTCAATCTCGTTCGACAAATGAAATTAACTCTCGAGAAAGTCCAATGTTTAATAAATAAAATCTAAATCAGTAAAGACAATTTCGATTCTAAGTCCCACCCCTTCAAACAGCTTACTTATCGGATGCCTTTTCACATTGCCAGGGCCAAGAAGAAACGAGGACAAGTTTATTCTCTCATCGCTCTTCTCAATCACAGCAGTGAAAGAGTTAACATGAGAGATGACTTCACCCCGTCCACCACCCCACTGCCCCATACCCACCAACCAAAGCCCCTTGGTCCGCTCCTCCCTTTCATCCTCTAGTCTCCTCCTTCCACACGCACACACACAAACACACACACGCACACGCGCACACACACACACGCACACACACACACACACACACACACGCACACACACAAACACACACACACACACACTCACACACCCTCCTTGTCTTCCTCCTTTAAGAGCTCCCACGGCCTCGCAGCAGCTTCACTTGTCAGGTCCACTCTGAGTGTCCACCACTTGCATCCCTCCCGCAATGGACCAGCACCCCACTGCACACTACCGTCACATGGCCCAGGAGAAGCACCAAATGCTGGACCTCAACCGCCGCCTGCAGAGCTATCTGGGCCGGGTCAAGCTCCTGGAAGAGGAGAACACGATGCTGTCCCAAGAGATCCAAGCTCAGCGGCACGGCCATCACGGAGCCTCCGTGAGGGAGAAGAGTTTGAAAGAAGATCTCCATCGGGCCAGAGCGGAGCTGGAAAAGGTCTGGAGGGAGCGGGTGTACACCGAGATGGAGGTCTGCAAATTGAGTGAGGAGATCCAGATGGTAGAGCGGCACTGTCAGAAGGAGGCATTGGCCCAAGCGGAGGTCAAGGCGAAAATGGAGGTGAGCAGGAAAGAGCTGGAGGAGGAACACGGGGCTCAAAGGTGGCTCAGGGAGAGAATCAAGCAATTGGAGGAGGAAATGGATCACCTGGTTCGGAACCACGAGGCAGATGTGGCCCACTTGGAAACCATGCTGAGCCATTCGATACCACCACACACCACTCCAAATCTGGACCTCCTTCAGCTGGAGCAGGAGCTCAGCCAGCAGGCCTCCAGGGCATGGCATGAGACGGCGGAAGCCTACCAGGCACAGCTAGACCAACTGGAGGAGAGCCTGAGGGAGACAGCAGCCCGTTTGGGCCAGGCGGAGCACCACAAGAATGAGTACCAGGCCCATCTGAGGGCCCTGGAGAGAGACCGGCTCTCCGAAGGGGATGTTAGGAGGCAGCTGGAGGAGACAGCAGAGCAGCAAAGGGAAGAACACAGACAACACATAAACACACTTCAGGTGAAGCAACCACAATAATCTAAATGTTGTTTCATAAAAGGTCAAAAGAGCATTTGCAAAAGCTAAAGTTTTGTATTAGATGTCATTCGCATGGTGTATCTGATAAAGTGTGCATTGAGTATCCAGTAACTATATACAGGTGCATCTCAATAAATTCAAATACAGTGGTGCCTTGCCATACAAGTGACTTGACTTTTACAAAAACAAGACTTGATGCTGTTTAATTCCTCTCTTAGTTCAAGTTTCATATCAAACTAAACTTAAATCAATGACACATACATGTATATTTACAACAACACAGCTTTGCCTTCTACTAGCTTAATGCTAACAGACAATGCAAAATGACATAGATGGGCTAACAAATAGTATTTCTCATCGTTGTGATCACGTTTGATTTTGAACACACAAGGTGCGTCAACGTGTAGACACAAAATATAACCATGCGCACATGCATATATTCTTTATCCCCCTGCAAAAACCGAATAAGAATACAGTACTGCACTTCACTGACCAGTTGTGAAAGTCGATTGCATTTCTGTCTTCAGTGGGGGCCGAGCAATTCATTTTTAAAATAAAATGTTTTACTGTGACTGTTTTGCTGGCCTTTTTGTCAATTTTCTACTGACTGTCAATTCAAATGACCCTCATATTTAGTCATTAAGATCACTGGAATTCCTTCAGTGGGTTTAAATGCCACACCAAGAAATGGACCCACATATGATCAGCTGCTATGTTTATACTTCCTGTCCACGAAGTGGGCAGAGTATCCTATTGTGCCGACTTGTGAGTTATTGCCAGCTGTCCTCTTCCTCTTCAGGAAGCCCAAAGAACAATCGAATAACGCACACGGACGCCTGACTGTCTAACAAGTGACCAGCAGGAGTCATCTAATCATTGAAACCAAGTGTAGGCACCCCCCCCCCCACCCCCCACCCCCCCATCTCATCTTGTCACTTGGTGTCGTGTGTACAGGAGCACTGGGAGTGCCTGGAGAAGGAGAAAGAGCATCTGGGCCATCAACTTGATCGTTTGGTGCAGGAGAACCGAGGTCTGCTACAGCAGAAGATGTCGCGGGGCCTGGAGGTGGTCACCTACAGGTAGAAAATAAATACCTAACGAAATCCTCCAAATGCCTGAGAAGATCTCACGTCCAACACAGTCAACATCCCAACAAATGCTGGGAAAACTGGAAAGTCAACATTACTCATTTCAGCGAGCACTTTTTAGTGTGGAATTTTAGCAGTCAAATAATAAGACAAATAGCAGTCAGTGTTAGCAAAAATTATTTAGGCTTTTGCTAGAAAGCAACAAAAAAAACCCAACATAAAATCTCCGGAAAATGCTTCGAGAACTTCTAAACTGAATTTGAGGTTAATCAGAGGCACAAACATTGGTGGCTTGTGAGTGCTGACTTCCACTTCACATGAATTTAAATGCGATTTGGTAATTCTGAACACAACAACATTTGCGGTCGTAACAGGGTGTGCACACTTGTGCAACCACATTATTAAGTTATTGACCATTCCTTCCCCTCTTGAAAATATTTGGAAAAAAAACTTTCAATTGAGTTGCACAGGTTAAGACCCACATTAATGGTGGAAAAGATATCTCAATTGGTAATTTCTGGCATTCGAACAAGGGTGTGTAGACTTTTTATATCCACTGTATTTTATATACCCGATGATAGACCGCTAACCAGTCCAGGGTGTATCCTGCTCTCGCAAAACAAGCCAACAACACAATAAATCAACTGGTTCACTTTTAGCATTGGGGACCTTTACTTGATCTGCGTGCCAGAGGAGGTTTGCCTTGTCACCGGTAATAGATATGACACATGTATAAAGCCAGGCCGTGTGATCAAGTGTGATCGAGTCACTCCAATCCAAACTGGATCTTCCCCAGCCAAATGACATTCAAGGCTGCAGCTGTTTGGGACTCCAAAGGGCACGTCCTTGAAGCAGCAGCCTGAGTTGCCCTGCTGCAGCCAATGACCTCAGTCCATTGTGGAGCATGAAAGTGCAACCCCCACCCTCAGTGCCCCGTCACATCATAAAATCCCCAAATCCATCATCCAACACCCCAGCCCACCTACTTCCCCCCCATGTATTGACCCACACTGCTCATACATTTATGAGCTGTGGGATTCTAGAATCACAACAGGGAACAGATATATGATATTTAACACTATTTGCATATGACTCAATCATCAGACCTTTGAGATTAAGAACCCGATAAAACTGGCACACACCCTCCCAAAAAACAAACAAACAAACAAACAAACCTAAAGTAGGTCAAATACACTACAAAGACCATTCAAAGTGTAAAATCGTGCAAAGCATGTACAAATACTAATTTAAAAAGTTAATATTTTGAGGAAAAGCTTATATTACCCTTTTCATTTGTGGGGAAAAAAATTGATCCAGGAAAAATGTAAATGTGCTTTTCAGAATACAGTGATGGATTGATCGCAAATCAACTGTCCCCCTTTAAGTGAATCGGAATGCCATGAATCTGTTCCAGCCACAAACTCCCCCCACCGAAAAGTTTAGAAATAATACAAATAACACATTATAATATTGTACTTTTTGAAAATATACAGGGTGATATTTTTAAATAGAAAATGAAGAATTAAACGTTTTTTCTCAATTTTTTTAACTTCACTTCAATGGACATCGTGATGCTACTTCCGGTGTTCATGCAACGGCCACCTGGGGGCAGTATATCACAGACATACTGATACAGATGGACAAACAAGGAAGGTCACAACTCCTCTGCACTGATAGATGTTCTTTGCAGAGGACAAATAATACTTGCTCGTGAGTATTGTTAAATTACAGTATCTGTCGACGTGTCGGGCCTCTTTTATCTCATGGCACGACAATTTATTTAGTGAGTTTATCACTTTTAAACATGCAGACAAATAAATACAAATAAAAAAAATAATTTGGTTTTGTTTTAATTAAAATAGAAATATACCACAGTGCGCATCGCAGTTACTCATGAGGACCCTTTTAGAGCGTTTTTGTGTGTGTGTGCATGCGCGTGTGTCATCAATAGCAGGAGCCTTTCCTTCATTACCATAACAAGGACTGCACACTCTCGTCTTTCCTTCCTCCACCCTTGCAGAGCTTCTTGTGTCCAAGCTGAGCATCTTTTTTATTCTGTTGTCTTTGCAGAGCTCTGCTGGATGGCGAGAGCCTGCGGCGAGACGATGTCTCTCTTCTGAAAGACTCCAGAAACATTACACTGAAAGGTACAAATGCCAGGATGTCATCATCACATGTCTACAGCAGGATCTAAGTGGACGGTGTTTTCATAAAATTAAGAGTGAATAGCAAGACTACAATATGCTATGTTTTCATAAAATTAAGAGTGAATAGCAAGACTACAATATGCTATCTAATTTTTTATTTTTACATTTTTTTAAAGTTATTTACTAAATTTTTCCTGTCGCTGTTTGGCTGGGACAAGTCAAATGGTTGTGTTTTAGTACAGCATCCATTGTGACCTCATTATTTGGCAGCATTAATTAAGTAAAGTGCTACATAAAGATGTACTTTGACAATGAAATCTCGACTTGTGAGAGCCCAAATGCAAAATCATCCCGAACATTATATCAATTGAACTAATAGCCCTTCACTTCAAGCTCCTCCATTTTATTCAAATTCGGGGTTTCATGTGGGGGTTGGTTGTAATCCAAGAAGCAGCAGAGGACATTCATGAAACAGGAGGCACCACATGGCCTCTTGGCTTTACCGTAAGAAAGGAAATGGCAATCAATAGTGTCCATTAGCGTGGGGGCTCTGTAGAGGAGCTGGCTTTTAATGATGGCTCACATCCATGGAATTGAGCTGGACAGCAATGCAATTACATCTTAGTTGTAAGGTCTTATTTTATTTATTTAAGAGCAACATAGTCCGTAGTATATTGACTGCATCTTCTCTCCCACAGACATGCCTGTGAAGCCTTCACGAGGGAATTACCAACTACCTGCTCGCTGTAACACCGTCGCGTCAGTCAGGAGAGCACCGATAACTTCAACGACGCCCTTGAGGAGCAAGCCCGTAACCATCAGCCAAGCTCGCGAGGGCGAAGAAACAGCAACAATGGTGGCCAAGCAAGAAAGTCTTTATCCCAAAATACTGAATGATGGAGCAGTGGAAAAGTTCAGAGCACAGGAAGTGGACGAGAAAGTGACATATGCAGAGCCCCTATCTTCTCCTGTTGGGGATGAACATGAGCAACATCCTGCTGAACGTGCAGAAGAGGAATATGGTGGGAAAAGCGCGGATAAAGCGTCTTTCGGCTTTCAGGTCCAGTCAGGATCACCAGTGAGTGAAGGGCTAGAGTCAAGAATCATAGAAGAGAAGAATAAGATCAGTCACTGCCAATCAAGCACCCAGGAACCAAAATCAGAACTTCTGGGAATGACAGCGAAAACCTTCAGTTCCTCGGCTCCATGGAATCAGGAACAGCAGCCATCGTTTCCTGTGGAGGAAAGAGCAGGTAACGGCTTTCAGCTGCAGCCGGTAGGTCTGCCACTCACTACGGAGATTACCGAGTACCAATCAAGCGCCCAGGAACCTACATCAGACCTGCTGGGCATGACAGAGAAGACATTCAGTTCCACAGCTGGAAATGATCAGAAACAGTCACCATGTGTTCTGGAGGAAAAAGCAACTGTCGCCTTCGAGATTCAGTCTGAAGCTCCACCACGCACCGAGGAGATCCATCAGCAGCCATCTGGCACTCAGGAAGTGGACATTCTGGGAATAACAGAGGAGACCATCAGTTCCTCGGCTGTATACAAACAGGAACTGCCGCCTTGTGTCCCGGTGGAGGAAGAAACAGCCGTCGGCTTCCAGCTCCAGTCAGAAGCTCAACTTCTCCCGAAAGAGATCACTCTGCACCACTCAAGCACCCACAAATCAAAAACAGAACTTCTGACAATGACAGAGGAGATCTTCAGTTTTGCTGCAAGAGCTGCGGTTGAGCCGTGCACGGTGGAAGATGAGCAGGAGCAAAGGTCAAGTTCTGGAACAGAAGCATTACTGGAAACCACCCTGGAATCCAGGACCAGCAGTCCGTCTTCTGAAAATGAGTTCAACCCCATAGATGTGAGTGAGATCAAACAGGAAATAAGCTACTCCACCTTGGGCACGACTGCGACAGAAGCAGTAGACATGTTGTATCCGGATGGAGAAGAGATGGACACATGGGACAGCGTGATAGAAAAGAAGATCCATGTTGAGTCAAGTGAACCCAAACCAGAAGCAGAAAGTCAGTTTGCGGAACCAGAGGAGGACATCTTAACAAGAAGGTCTGAGCTAAGTAGAGGTGAAATGAAGAAGCAAGATGATGAGATGTGGCTTCAACGTGAAGAAAGTTCTCAACCTTCTGACGATAAAGACTTAAATGAAGAGGACGAGGACTCCCAAAATGTCTCGGTGTCATGGCGAACAGAGCTAGAGAGTGACAGCTATGCTCAAGAGAACACACTGGCGGATGTGCGTCCACTCATCCGGTACACCAGTGACGAGACGGATGCCAACACACAAGCGTCACACGTGGACGAGAGTGAGTCCAGCGACGGTGAGCAAGACGGACAGACTGGAGAGGTAGGTGAACCTGCCTGGAGCGAAAGCAAGGCCCAAAACTTTGGAACCATGGAGGATCTTTGTGAGGAAGTACATGGAGTGCTGGTAGAAAATGACATAAAACATTCTCAGGAAGCTTCTGGATTGGAAAAATCAACCTTGAAAATCAGTGAGGACCATTTGCATGAAGAAGTACCGGCAGCTGTCGATGATGTGGAGCTCGAGACGGATCGACTGGTGGAGCAGGAATTGGAAAACCTCTCCATTGATAGCTACGCTTGCCACTTTGCTGAAGAGGCAGCCAATGAGAGCCAAGCGGTGCTTCCTGAGGATGAGGAGGAGGCTCAAAGAAAAGTAATCCGGAAACAAGAAGTCATGACGGACATCCAAGTGACACACAACCTGGACTCTAGGGATTCCATGCAGCCTCAGAGGTGGCAGGAGATGGAAGAGGAGGAGATCCACGATGGAATGATGACAAAGGAACAAGAAGCAATCCCAGAATCTGATGTCCAAGTGGAAAGCAACCTGGATCTTAGGGATTCTGTTCAGCCTCAGACTCTGGAGGGGGTGGAAGTGGTGGAGGTCCAGAATAGAATGATGAAGATGGGAGAAGAACTCATCAAGGAAACTGAACTCAAAATGGAAAGCAACCAGGTTCTAAGGGATTCTGCGCAGCCTCAGCTAGACTCTCCGAACGATGATGCCAAAGGAAAGGTGGAAGAGCGTGAGGTCCAAGATCGTATAATGACCACAGAACAAGAAGTCATCATGGAATCTGACACCCAAGTGGAATGTAACCAGGATATCAGGAATTTGGTCTCACCTCAGGTGGACACTATGGATCATGAGAAGAAGGTCCAGGATGAAATGATGACCATGGAATATGAAGAGGCTGGCATAGGGATCCTGCCATCCGGCATGGATTCTGATGTCCAAGTAGAAGATGATCAGCACCGTCAGGACTCGATCCCACCTCAGTTGGACACTCCAGATGACGACGAGGAAAAAGGGATGGAAGAGAAGGAGGTCCAGGATGAATTGACAGCAAAGGAACAAGAAACAATCCCAGAATCTGATGTCCAAGTGGAAAGCAAACTGGACTTTAGGGATTCTGTGCAGCCTCAAACGTTGGGGGAGGTGGAAGTGGTGAAGGTCCAGGATGGAATGATGAAGATGGAAGAAGAATTCATCAAGAAAACTGAACTCAAAGTAGAGTGTGACCAGGTCCATGGGGATTCCGTGCACACTCAGTTGGACTCTGTAACTGAGGATGCCAAGGAAAAGGTGGAAGAGAGGGAGGTCCAAGAACGAATAATCACCATGGAACAAGAAGTTACCATAGAATCTGCCATCCAAGTGGACCATAACCAGGATATCAGGAGTTTGGTCCCGCCTCAGATGGAGACTATGGATGATAAGGAGAAGGTCGAGAATGAAATAATGAGTGTAGAACTCAAAGAGGCCGACAAAGGGAAGTTGCCATCCTGCATGGATCCTGATGTCCAAATAGATGATGATCTGGACCCTGAGGACTCGATCTCGCCTCAGTTGAACACTCCAGATTACGACGAGAAAATAAGGATAGAAGAGAAGGAGGTTCAGCATGGAACGCTGGGACAAGAGGAGACACAGAAAGTGCCCTTGCTTTCCTGTACAGAATCGGATGTCCAGGTGGAACACAATCTGAACTTGGTGCAGCCTCAGTTGGACTCTCCAGATGATGAAGAAAAAGTCCAGGATGAAATAATGCCCACAGAACAAGAAGAGGCTGACAAAGTGAGCTCGCCATCCTACATGGATCCTGATGCCCCAGTAGAAGGCAATCTGGACCTCAGTGATTTCATCCCTCCTCAGGTGGACTCACCGGATGACCATGTGAAGGAGGTTCAAGATGAAATATTGAAACAAGAAGAAGCACAGAAAGTGTACCTTCAGTCCTGCATGGAATCTGAAGTCCAAGTGGAACGCAGTCTGAACTTGGTGCAGCCTCAGTGGGACTCTCCAGATGATGGAGAGAAAGTTCAGGATGAAATAATGAACACGGAAGAAGAAGAAGCCAACATGCTGAACGTGCCATCCAGCGTGGATCCTGATGCCCAAGTAGAAGACGATTTGGACCTCAGGGAGTTTGTCCCACCTCAATTGGACTCTCCAGATGACTATTTGGAAGGAGTTCTGGATATAACCTTGAACCAACAAGATGCTGTCAAGATAAACTTTCCAGTCAGCGGAAATCTCCAAGATGAAGACAAGCTGAGACAAGATATTCAACATTCCCTAGAAGCTCCAGAGAAAAGAAAGGATGAGTTTGACTCTCATGTTTCCATGGTGACACATGCTGAGGAAACCTTTAGCGAGGTCCTTAGTGGGCTCGACTTTTTAGAAGAAGATGAAGAAGAGCTTCTGGAGAAGCCACAGTGTGAATCTCAAAACCAAAAAGGTCTCCTCCAGCAGTATACTTATTCTGTGGGAGAAGACGATGCCAGCATTCTGGCAGACAAATGGAACATCCTGGAGAACACGAGTGAGGATGTTGACAGTAGACATTCAAAAGATGAAGCAGAATCTCTTGTGAGTCATCTTCGTGATGAAGTTGGTGATGGTGAAGGTGCCGCCACATTTGGCGAGAAACCCGTTGAGATTTTCCTGAAGACTGCACCCGAAGAATCTGTCATCTTTGCCATGAAGGACTCCTTGTCGGAATTCCAGAAAACCAGTGACAAAGACAAGCAGAACCTCTGGGCTGCCCTTCCAGCTGACAAATGGAATGTCCCGGAGAGCGCCAGCGAGGACGTTAACATCAGACATCCAAAAAATGAAGAAGAATGTGGTCTGACTCATGGTTATGAAGAAGCAGGCGATGGCGAGGGCGCCCCCAAATTTGACGAGAAACCTGTTGCGATCTCCCCAGAGACTGCAACTGAGGAGGGCATCTTTGCTGTGAAGGACTCCTTGACCGAATTCCGCAAAACAAATGTCAAAGACAAGCGGGACTTGTGGGCGTCGTCCATGGAAGTGCCCGCCGCTTATGGATCAGATGACATCCCCACGGTAATGTCTGGGATTCATGACATGGACTTTGGTCGTGAGTTGGACTGGGGGAAGGCAGTCAATGGGAGTTCTGCCCGTGATTGCGCCGCTAAGAAGGAGGAGCATGTGACCGGGGTGTCAGTGCATTCTGAGGAATCGGAAGTTGAGGGTGAATCCTGGTCATCTGGGGATGAATAATCTGGTGTTTCTGAAAATGTAGCATTTCAGAGAAGGACCCCAAGAAATCACCAATAATAGTTGGTGTGAGAGTTCGGAGAAGACAGAATACATGCCTGTGAAAATAGATGAACGATTACTTCCGATGTGTTGCTGCTCTGTGTGTGTTAAAATAGCAGTTGTTTTAAGGTTTACGATGACCATAACATCTATGCTCTTTTCCGTTAGCCTCTGCATAGCGTTCCGAATTTTATTGTTAGCGGTAAACTAGCAGGCTTTCGTCAGACAAAATGAAATGTTTTTGGTTGACTATTTTTGTGTTTAAGGTTACAATGTTTGATACGATGTTGCTTCATACGCTGGTTTTGCAGAAAGCTAACAACTGAGAGCGACAGGGAAGCATCTTAAACTAGTCTTGAATGTTTTTCAAAGAGTTTAAACTTAAAATGCATGTGGTAGGGGTTAACCTATACAGCAAACGTTTCACCTAAGGCATCCCCGCAAATTGACGCCCCCCCCCCCCAAAAATGGGGGTTCACTGAACTAAAAATAAAATGTTTAAGATTGCACTAAGAAAGGGGGGGGGCTAACAGTGGTTATAGCGCCACATGTTTGTGAATGTGTTTCATGCAAGAAAATGAACCTTTTTTGAAAAAAACACCCGTTAGCTTGCCACGGCCACCACCACCACTGTGTCAATTTGAATCTATGAGTCCACTTTGCTGGATGTTTGCAGCATCTCCTCTTTCCTTCCGTGCTAATCTTGGTTTTTCAGGCCTCTGAGTGGAAGGTGAACCATTGATCAGCTCTTATTGATCCAATTGAGCTGGTCACGTTTCACTTCTTTGCAGTGATCAATAAGACCAGATCATGCTAATGACCGATTGACATGGGGGGAAAAAAAAAAACATGCGGACAAAAATGTTTGTTTTTTTTGACCAACAAATCTGTCCTGCTGTTTGTTTTGCTTCAACGATTGATCGACTGATTTTACTGTTTAGTTAGCAGTACATTTAAATCTAATAAACTTAATGACAAGATACTCGGCGTGTTCTTTTGTCTTATCGCAATTAATTAGCATTCTAGTACAACACATTTTATTGAGGGTTAGCTCAGACTTAATGAAAATGTGCCCCCCCCCACTCATAAATGTGTCTTAATACAGTACACTTGGAATTATTCATGTTGTCAACATAGTGAGCATTTTTACATTGAATTTTCTGCCCATCCAGCCATTTTTCAAACCGCTTATCCATATTTCGTAAGGCACAACTCGACAGACGTGAGACAAACATGCTTATGGTGGTTGACCAGTTGGCCTTTTTATCACTTGATGGGAGTTACGGTTAGTAATTTGAACTGATGA
Source organism: Hippocampus guttulatus (assembly GCF_054856545.1). Taxonomy (NCBI): domain Eukaryota; kingdom Metazoa; phylum Chordata; class Actinopteri; order Syngnathiformes; family Syngnathidae; genus Hippocampus; species Hippocampus guttulatus. Next base: position 19,551,765 of record NC_141266.1, on the reverse strand, counting down.
ACATTTTTAAAAACTATTTCAACCCTTTCATGCACCCTGTAACCTGATAACATGATAAGATGTCCACTGTAGTAACCGCTGTCCCTCAAAGGGTTAATATTTCTACGTTAATAAAATGAAATAAAGAATTGGTCAAGATTTTGGTCAATATTCTGCTAAAAATGATTTGAGATAATTTAAGGCAGATCTAGGTGTTGTTTGTAGATTTTGGACAAATAATAATAATAATAAGTACTTTTTTTTATGTGTCAGAGACGCAAAGGAACATTTCGGGGAAGCTGGGTTGGTAAAAACTGCCCAAAAAAGAACAAGCAATGTTTGACCTTGCCTATTTGACTTCTTACCCGCCCAAAATAAAAAGCACCAATAGCCCCCACTTCATCCTCCTCTTCATCATCATTCATCATTAGCCCAGTGAACAATGGTAGCTCACCTCCTCCTCCTCACTGCCTACATGTGTCCAATAACAGGAAGGAAAAAGGCCCAGTGAATGCATGACTTTTCCTGTTCAATTGAACAATGGATATTTGAATGAATGTCATTTGACACTGACTGTATTTCATCTGATACGCTTATCCTCACGAGGGTCGCAGGCATGCTGGAGACCATCCAAGCTGTCTTTTGGGCAGGAGGCGGGGTTTACCCTGAACTGGTTGCCAGCCAATTGCAGGGTGCACATAGACAAACAACCATTTGCGCTTGCAATCACACCTAGGGACAATTTAGAGTGTTCACTCAACATACCTTGCACGTTTTTGGAATGTAGGAGGAAACCGGAGTACCCAGAGAAAACCCACGGAGGCACGGGAACAACATGCAAATTCCACACAGGAAGGCTGGAGCCTGGAATCGAACCGTGGACCTCTTCAATGTGAGGCAGACCTGCTAACCAGTCGACCACCACGCCGCCACCTGAAACAATACTTGATTATAAATATTTATCCGTAATCAGGTAAAATATGGTAGGAAACGGTCAAAGAATACAGTACATGCCAAATGACGTTAAAATCCCATATGGACACTTTTATTGACAAAAAAATATAGCAGTGTTACAACTTTCATTCAATCTAATAGCCTAACAGCACATGGTAACTTTAAAAGAGATGCTACATGCAAAAATGGCCAGTTTTAAAATTGTGTGCCTTCACTGGATGAACCAAGCTTTTGACTTCTTTGTGTTGTTGGCGTTAGCATGTTAGCATCACACATGCTACCAGGATTAACCAAGCTTTTGACCTCTTTGTGTTGATAGCGTTAGCATGTTATCATCACCTATGCGACCAGAGTTTATACACTATTCACAAATAAAGTTAGGGTTAGGTTCTTCCTGAAATTAATCCTTGAAGTCCAACACAGTATACTCAACGTTTTGTGGGTAGTTGTGTTTTAAAATGATAATTCTGAGGCATTAGAAGTCAGAAAAAGCTAAATAGGATTGACATTGAGGTCAGGCGTCAGGGTTGCTTCCATGTAGACACGTAGTTGCAGTGAATGACCGATTATTTCATCATCTTGTATGACTGTTTTAAAAATAGGCGAGGTTGCGCGGCGGCATGCAATCAAAGTTTGGTTTGTGTTGGCGACAGCTGCACATGACTCTGCTGAGCCTTCACAATGTTTATCCTCCATGACAAATGCTTCAGTTCAACCTTGCCGGAATTCTTATTCTTTTTTAGCTGTTCTCTATCATGACATGGAAGATTCGTTTGTGAATGTTGTCTGCTGTTTTAGGTAGGACTCACACTGGATAGGGTAAAAAAATAATAATAAAAATTGCCAGTTTAGTGGAACCCATTTGTCCCTGTTTCTCAGTTCTAATTTGGGATCATTTGGGCAATTTCCCGAGTTGGAGCTAGTCAAAATACAAGCTGTGGAATTTGCTCCACACGGCTGCTGCGAACCAAGATGGCCACTTCATGTTCAATTTAGCGGTCCTCACCAAAATGGCCGACTTCCTGTTCAGTTTCAGGCATGATACTTTTTTGTGCACACTTTTATGATAGATATGGCCATCTAATTTTGTGTTGGTCAGTGAAATGGTACATGGGGCACATTTGTGTCCTATGTGTTGTGTTGTGTTATTTTTGTTATTTCGACTTCAAAATGGCGCCGCGAGAGTGGCTGCCTTTCCAGCAGCTCCTATATTTTGTTGTTCTACTTCTTCCTTTCATAACTTTGCTGCTGTGAATGGGGAATTTCTCCATTGCGAGACTAATAAAGATTTTCTTACCTTATCTTATTTTTGTCTCGAAAAGTTACTTTTGTGGGGTTGGTCATATCTACATCAGGATACACATGCAATGGGCCTTATAGACAGTCGCCCCAAACACAATGAGGGCTGATGGCATGAAAGGAAGGAGGTCTATGCTTGACTGGGCGAGGCTTTCATCGAATCACATAACCATGTGTGTGTCAGTGTGTGTGTGGCAGCAGATGCCCACTGTCATCTAATCAGTATGTGGAAATTGAATTAGCAAGATCCCAGACAGCGGGGCGAGCCCACACACACACACACACACACACACACACACATGAGCACAAAAATGAAAACGAAATCATGATATTTCTCCAGTGTCATTTAGCTTATTTTTTTTTTAGCATGCTATTGCTAAAAGCAGATGGATGTGAATGTTCTCATGCCAGTGATTAAGTTGAAATGAATTTCAAGACAAGCCGGTTGTCTGCTGAAGTGTCTGTGTGTGTGTATGTGTATGTGTACACGTGTGCGTCTGGGCATGACGTCAATCAGGCAGCTGACACGAACAGATGACAGCCTGTTATGTTAGTGAGTAAATGGATTGCATTTACATGGTGCTTTAAAAGGGTTAAACTACAGCAAACACCTTTCCTACACCAATTGGCAGAAGGATTATGCGTCTTGCCAAAGGACACTTTGAAAGTGGACAGTCCGAGTTGGGATTCCAAGCGGCAACCCTTCGGCATGGACGTATATTTGATAATGTCTCTCTCTCTCGAAACAGTAGCAAACATGCCTCCGTGGCTTTTGATGACTGGACGACTCCCTCTACCAACTGAGATACAGTTGCCATAGTAACATTGTACAAATAATTTGTTTCTGTATTTGAGTATATTTTTCAGGTATTTGAAAAAAATGTTGACCACTTTTTATTGTATTGAATGAAATTGACAGTAAAAGTAAATATTGAGTTGAATCGATACCGGTATTTGAACCATTCTTTCTGAATTTCAAGTATCCATACTTCTACTAAGTACACAATGTGAGTACTTTGACCACTTTTTAGTTACCATGTTGAGACTTCACTGATATTAAATACAACTTTTTTTTTCACGTTTAAAGAGAACAGAAGAAAGCAAAGAGAAAAGAGTGACAAAGTGTGGTGTAGGTCAACATGTCTATTTAATATATAAAATACGGTAAAACACACAAAAAGGGGAGCGAGGGGGTGGGGCGCAAGAAGAGGGGGAGCATCGGATACTTTGGTACAATAACAAACACTTTTTTTTGTAAAAGCAGTATAGATTTCGAAATAACATCAGTGCATACTTTTATTTATGAAAATATACACAAATTGTATATCATTCTCAAAAAAAAGTCTCTTTACAACAAAAAAGCAGACTAGCCCAACACAATATATTAGCTATCTTTTATTTTATATTTTTTTCTTCATTTTTTTTATTTGAATATATTTAAGTGTGACGACGGTGTGTTGATTTGACATTTTATTCCCGTTTGCTCTTGATCCATGCAGTAGTGACATCCTCGCTCACTTGTGCATTGAAAAACCGTGCGACGTTTATTGATAACACAACAACAACAAAAGGAATCCCCAAGCACTCAAAAAGATTCATCAAATAAAAACTAAGCTACACAAAAAGTCCTCATCACATTGATGACCTCATCATGATGATTATAATTTCTATTCATAATAATAATAGTAACATCACCATAAAAAAACAGACTTGTCACCAACACGAATGAACACCGGAGAGCGAGCATTTTAGCTTTGGTGGCCGGCGTGTGGAAATACGTTTGACTGGTAATTCCATATCCTTGATACCCACCTCGAGGTCCATGTACCAGCACTAGTTTGTCCTAACTAGTAAAATAACTCGACTGAGGTCCCTGGTAGAACTACTGTATCTTACTAATTACTGTATGTTTTGACTACTAACGCCGCTTTTAAGATACTAGCATGACTAGTATCTTAAATATATACTAGTATACTATTATGATTAGTCAGGCGCTATATTTTAACTTGGGGAAAATGTAACACCACTCGTAGTACTGATATAGCACCAAGGTATCGATCGATTAGTGTGTCGTAGCTCTGCCCCATTGTGGTATGGTGTTCCGCAGGGTTCAATTGTGGGGTCCCTGGTGTTTTCATTATATTTGCTGCTGTAAGAGAATGTTTATACTCGTTGGCCTAGCAGAGTTATTATACTAGTACACCACAGTCATTTACTAGTTAGGTTTGAGGTCGTAGGCCAAAAGTGAATATAGTAGTTGAACCATGATACAAGTAAGACAGTCATTATACTAGTGCTCTGAATTGTTTCACTAATGAGGACAGAGCGTACTAGTACGTGAACCTTAAACCTGCAAAAAAACAAAAAACAAAACAAACGCTCAAATGGCTTTCCATTGCAGGCGGGGTTTGAAGATGATTGTCTTTTTGGGATTACGGCACCCCCTAAAGGAAGCGCACCTAGTAACAACAACCACGTCGCATATGGCTTGAGGCAAACTCCCATAATAATAACAATCACATAGCAGAAAATGAATTGAAAATCGTTCATTTTACCACACTTAACAAGGACCGTATCGCACACTGTCCCCATAAAGATTCATCAAAATAAAAAGGTGCAGTGCTAACGTTGCCCTCATGGTCACTAACTGCACCAAAATGGCAACAGAAACCATTTCAAGTGGGACTTAATGCAGTGATATGTTTGTGTGTGTGTGTGTGTGGGGGGGGGGGGGGGGAGTCTGAAAATCTTAATGGGCTAGGGGGATGATGTCATCAAAGTGATGATTGGCAGGGCAAACGTATGTGTGTGTGTTGACATGAAATATTTTCAATTATATAAATTACACATTTTCAACCCTGCTTGTAGCCGCTCTTGTGGCTTGAATGTAGCATGTCAGGGGCGGTGTTTGAAAATGTAATTAAAAAAAAAGTGCCTTAATTAGCAATCAAAACAAAAAAAACACGAATGCAAACAGAAGTAGTTTTCTTAAAATTACAACAAAAAAACAATATTCATCTGTGTGTTGTGTGTGTGTATACTATTTTTTATGTATATATATATATGTATATATATATATATATAAAGATTAGGATATCAAGTAGTAGACTATTTGAAAAAAAAACTGACATGCAACATAGCTGAAGTGATACCTTTTGGGGAATATTCATAAAGAAAACTACTCAAATCTGCACCTGACACCGATAAAACTCCAAGGCAGAGTGTTGTTAACTTCATAATCTAATACTAGAATGCCAAAAAGTATACAAACACGTGGACGGTTGGAACCTTTGCATTGAAAATGTGTTTATGTGTGTCTAAAGTGCGCTCCATCATCATCATCGAGTCCCTTTCCTGTCCCTAAAGCGCCCTCTGGTGCATTGTCGACAAACTACACTTTTATATACTGTACACACAGTCAAAGAATCATAAAAAAGGAGTTCCACTGAGAATGTGTTTTTTCCCCTCCTTACTTCCTGCCAAATACTGAGCTCCTATATACAATCCCTGTGGCGTACACGCGGCTGTTGTCATTATTATTATTATTATTTAAACTTGTCATACAAACGCACTCAACACACATTTATGTACAGACGCCCAATGGTGGTTCACTTCAGGAGTCGCCATTTCTCATCTCGTCCCTGATTCAGTTGTTGCCACGGCAACAAATCAGTCCAATTAAGGCTGCTTTCCTGCCTTAATTAGCTAACTAATCAATTGATGAATTAATTCATATCTCAGCTGTCTGATTTGTAAGCAAGGTAGATGACTATTCACAAGGTAAAAAGACAAAAGGTAGCAAAATGCAACAAAAAACATTTGATGGTTTTCTCTTCTCTGATTGGTCACAAGAATGGAAACAGGAAAACTAATGTGCTGAATTCTGGGAAAATTTGTCACGAAACTGGATTATGATTAGCATGGGTGATAACAAAAGGCAGGTTTCGTTAAACAAGAATTCGGCAATGTTTGGGCACTCATATCCAAAAGCCAACAGAAAGTCAGCCATTTTGGGGACTCATGTCCAAAACAGAACAGAAAGGCGGCTGTTTAAGTGGGAATACCTGAAATGGAACCAGAAGGCGGCCATTTTTGGGGACTCCTGTCTGAAAACTAACAATAAGTAGATCACATATGGGGGATCAAGACCATAATTTCAAACCGACCACTTATAGGTCTCTTTAAAAAAATCTAACAGGAAGTTGGCCATTTTGGGGACTCGACTCTCGACATTGGATAGGAAGTCTGACAATTAGCATTGACGCGGCCATTTTAAGGGAGTAATTTTTGAAATTGAACCAGATGGGAGACTCATGATTAAAGTCGAACAGGAACTTGGTTATTTTTGCCCAGGGAACAAAAGGTCAGCCATTTTAGTGGTTGAAATTCAACAGAAAGTGTTCAGGGAAATGTGTCCAAATTGAACAAGAAGTCAGTCACTTAGGGAGGGGAGGGAGAAGACTCGTGTCTGAAACTGAGCCGGAAATCAGCCGTTTGGGGTAATTTATGGGACGTGTCTATTTGCTGGTGTGTTGCCCAGGGAAATTCTTAAAAGTCATGACCAAAAAAGGCCCATATAGTGTTGTTCTTTCGTCAGAACAGCAAAGCGACAATCTTGTTGACTTTCTTGTGACCAATAGGCGGAGGGAGCAATGTCACGTTATTTGTTGTGATGCATTTTGCTACGCTTGGATTCAAAACCAGCTCTTGGATTCAAAACCAGCTCGCTTAAAAACCAAGTATGAGAAGCAGCCAGATGACTCAGGCGGGAGTTGTCAGTCTGATATTGGGATGGGGGAGGGGGTTGGTTTTGCCCGTGAGAGTGTGTGTTGGGCACACTTTTCCTTCATTGTCTTGATAAATTCTGGAGATGATGGAGACACATTGACACAATAGCGGTGCACGCAAGGCAAGCTGGGAAACCTCTTGAGCCCCTTTTGCGCGACACAATAGAGTTTCCTTTTTCCCGGCTTGCTGTCCCGAGTGAAAGGTACAAACAAATATGAAGTCTTCCTGCAAATGTGATCACAAAACGTTTGGGACATTAGTATTTGGGGTGTGATTTCAGGATGAGCCTAAAATGCAGTCTTTCCTTTCCAGGTGAACTTAATTTGACTTTCGCTCAAGTTTTCAACGTCCAGCTGTGCAAGGTTTCAGTACTTTTTGCACAACTTGCTGGTTCCATTTTTATTTATTTATTTTTTACAAATTGCAAACCAAAGACAAATTCTGAAAAAGGAAAAATCTGTGATTATTCTAGTGTCTCTGTATCTGCATTGCAACCAGCAGCTAACACTCTGAACTCAACTAAAAAAAAGTCAGAATCCACAAGATAAAAATAGTTTTCCCCCCCACCAGGAAAACACAATTATTTTACAAGAATAAAAGCAATGTGAGAATGAAATAAAAATGCAGCCTTAATTTTACACAAATAAAATATTTAAGAATGTTCGTAATCTTTTGAAGAATATTTCTATGTCACTGAAGCTTTAAAACAAGTAAATGTTTTTCTCCCCAGAAAAAAAAGGGACAATAATATGTGACGGAAAAAAGTCAAATCTTATAAATTTAGAGTCATATTTTTCATAATCTTAACCGATGTGGTCAAAGGGCAGTGGACACTAAGTTTAGTGTCACGGTGTCATCAGCAGGTTGCAAATGAGAGACTGGAAGAGGCACCGAAAGGCAAAGTGGAATTAATTGGAAATAAATGGAAAAAAACCCAAACAAACATGTTGAGAAAAGCAAATTGTACAAAAAGCACTGAAACCTTCCAGATTTCAAAAGTATAGAGGTCAAATGAAGTTCAACTGAAAAGGTTCTAATGCATGATAGGTTCATCCTGAAAATTCACCTCAAAGCCCCTAACCTTTTCTGAGTAGTGTATGTGAATGCGTGTGCCCGAGTGTTAAGCATGCTCGTGTGTGTGTGAAAGAGTTTTGAGGATGGTGAGTGTGTGTGTGTGTGTGTGTATGTGTGTGTGTGAAGGGAGCTTGGGGGGTCACGGGCCTCAACTGGTTCCGTCCGACTCGGCCTGGCCAAGCATGGCACCGGCCGGCACTTTATGTGACCCACGTGTCCAACCTTATCCTCTTCACGTTGTCCTGCTCCTGCGGCTCGGTCGAGGCGGGCCGCAGCAGGACCATGGTGGGTTGCTGGACGCCGGCCTGCTGGTGGAGCTGGAAGTCCGGACCCCCGCCACCGCTTCCACCCCCTCCTCCTCCGCCCCGGCCCTGGGCGGCAGCGTCGTCCCGGTCGCTGCCGTCGTACGAGCTGGCGTTGCTGCTCAGGCTGTCGACGGGAGAACGGCCGTGGCCGCTGGCGGGGTACGACGGCACCACCTGCCCGTGGACTTGCACGCCAGCGCCCAAGGTGGGGCAGGGAGTGCTGCGGTCCCGGTTGGGCGACACGGGCTCAGATTTGATGTTGACGTGAGGGTTGGTGTTGACCGTCAGTGCTGTGCCCTGAGGGAGGGGAGCCATTGGCCTGTAGGGGGCAGCAGAGAACACAAAAAGAGTGAGACATGCTGGAGACAAGCAGTGTTGCCATAGTGACACTGGGAAGCTGTCTTACTTTACGGAATACTTGATTTTCAAAGTAAACAAGTTAAACTACACGTTACTTGATTACTTTGAACAGGTGCTGACAACTCGGCTCAACATAAAAATGCCAAGTGGTTTTGCCACCGCTGCACTGGAAGTGCCTTTTCAACAGTCATGTTTACCGATATTGGTTTTATTCGAAAATAAAATAAAGACAGCCTTTTTGACTTAACATGAAAAAAAGGTTAAAATAAAAGTGTGTTCTGGATTTCACTGAACCTAATTTTATGAGAATTTATTTATTTATTTTTTTAATTGAGAGTTTGGTAACTTTTTGGTATATATTTTTTAAACTTCAATAATTTTGTTATATTTGTTTAAAAAAGTAACATTTGTGTAATTTTTGGGATAAAAAAATCACACATTTGTGGACAAGTAAAAAATACCAGAATAAAATAATTGCAAAAGAAAAAGCCAAACAAAAATACCCTTTTTTTTCCCCAGAAAATTATTTTACAATAAAATCTTTTTTTTCCAATAAAAAAGTGTCTTTTCCCAAGAATAAAATAAAAACAACTACAAAAAAAAAGCAGGCAAGGTTGTCATTGTGGAAGTACAAAAGTCATCAGCCAAGCCTCAACACACATGATGCTGCACCACCACCACCACATCGCATTCTTCTTCCCATTCTTCACTCTTTTATTTTCCAACCAAAAGGTGCTACCTCTCAAGCAAAAACTTTTAATAAAGACTCATCTTCTGACACTGCCATCGGACCTCTCTCGCCTGCAGCTCCACATGACGGACGCCAATTTCACCCTGCCAATTAGCGCCTGTGGCCGCCGGAGGGAACTTTCTAATATGTCACATCAGTGGCTAATATGGACTCGTTCCCTGGCATATGCACACACACACACACACACACTCCCCATCCTCATGTTGAACATGTAGATGGATGACGGCGGGCAAAAAAGGTCCGAGTCAGCGTGCCTGGTGACAGTGATGGAGTTCAGAGCTGCGGCCTAGCTCCAACGCTAACGACATAGCCAGGAGCAGACGTCCTATGTACGGTTCTACCGAAGCCACACAGCACAGACAAAGATGAGCGAGCGAGCGAGCGAGCGTGTCGGCGTGGTGGCTGTGCTTCACCTGAGGTTAGCAGCAATGCTGGAGATGCAGTTAACCATCTCTGCACTCTGTTTGTCTGAACCCCACATGCTGTGGAAACAAGTGGGGGGGAGGGGAAGGGGGGAGGGGGGCACAACCTCATTTGTTTGTAACTGAAACAGCCAAAGACACCTGTTTTGGGAGCGAGCAGAGTAGCGGAGGATGTCGCTAAAACGGGTCACCTTCGAGATACACAAGCTACTTGGATGGATTTAAGCTAAGCTAACGGCTAACGGAGGATTTGAAATCCTCATTTAAAACCCGGAGCAATTGAATTCCTTAACCAAAAGCCAAACCCCTAATTTATTGCCCTAAATTAGAACTCTAATTTTGATACCTTAATTCAAACCCATCATTTGAGATCTTAAACTTAAAACCCATGCTGTGGTTTAGTACACTAAATTAACCTCTGCCAAAGCCCTTGTGAAGTTCACAGTTCGTCCACGCGTGTGCGCGCGAGTGTGTGTGTTGCGCGCCTTACACCAGGTTTGTGAGTGAGGCCAGGCTGATAGCCGGCGCCGTCTGCTGTTGGGCGACGGACGGCTGCTGTTGCTGTTGCCAGGCAGCCATGTTGCCGGGCACCAGGCCCGCCGGCGTGAACGTCTGCAGGGCCGTCAGGTCGGCGCTCGTCAACTGGTACTCTGAAACAAACGCGAGCGTGCCGGACATCAATATGCAGCGGCGCTGATCCATATTCATCGTCATCTTCATATCATATTCACGAGGCGGCTTTGAAGTAGCTACAAAGTGAATATTCATTCCACGCCGGGAGGCTCGCGAGATTCTTGACGACATTATTCATGTTTCTTAAACGGGCCTTACTCGGCGGGACGCTGACGTTACCTACCGCCGCTCCAGGCGGACGGCCACCCACCAACGCGCGCCGCGGCTAATGGGAGCAAGTAGCACTTCGAACACTCATTCCAAACTGAAACCCTTGTTTGAAATCCGAAAACCCAACTTATAACCTTGGTGAGAACCCCCACACACACACGAGCTTAAAAGCTTTATTTGAAAACCAATTTGAGACATAAGTGGTTGACCTAACAAGGGCTCGAAACCCTTTAAAAACCCAAACCTAAAATTTGAAACCCTAATTTAAAACCCCAAACCTAATTGGAAATCCTCTCACAGGCTTGAGATCCGAATTTGAAACCCTATCCCCGGCTTGAAACCCCACTGCTTGTTTGACACCCTCCCCTTGGCTTGAGATCCTTATTTGAAACACTAATTCAAGTTTCGAGCACCAATCAAAGCTTGAAACCCTAATTTGAAACCTGGTTTGATGTGGGGCAACCTGAGGATCACAACAACAACCAACGAAAAACTGAAACTCTAATTCTGGCTAGAAACGCTCATTTGCAACTCGTTGGGCAGAATAGCAGCTCGGAGGCTAAACTGGCTAGCATGAGCGAGGCAATCCCTTCTGAGGGTGTTTGTGGCGCACGCTCAGATTTTACTCAACGTGACGCCCGCGTTACCCAGCGTCGCTCGAGGCAGATGGCTCGCACGAACGCAAGGATGTGGGTCGCCCGCTAACTGGAGCAAAAAACAGGCACTTTCATGTTTGAAATGCTCGGCACACTTTCGTGTCAAAAGTTCAGTGCCAATTAAACGTGCGCTCCAAGCTTTAGATGGTGAGTGCATCTACATTGTAAATAGGATAGATTTAAATCATCACAAACACAGAAGTAAAGCTGGACGAAACACTCTGTTTCATGAACCAGCATCTCGTATGATTTTTTTTTTTCTAAAATGATTTCAAGTTATTCTTGAACATTTGGGTCTGTTTTAAACAAACTTGCAGTATGAAATTCATTTACAATTTTAAATGTTAGTGTAAATATGGAGGAGTTGGGGTATATGCATGAAATATACTGTATTTTCCGCCTTATAAGACGCACCTGAAAGCAACTACTCATCCGATGCGTCTTATACATGGATCAATATTCAGATTTCTTGGATGTATTTTAAATGTTTTGTAAATTGCTTTGTCACAGCTGCAGAGGTTGTGAAAGCTCTACATCCTTGGGTGTCTTGAAAGGCGCTTATAAATAAAATGTATTATTATTATTATTATTACATAAATAAAGCTGTATTGTATTGTATTCCCTTTGGCGTAGCTCCCTCTAGTGGATTCATAATGCAACCTCAGCCACTATTGTAGCCTTTATTCTCTGCACCTTAATTCATCAATTAATCAACATCATAAATTACAGGTTAATTTATGATTAAAATAATTGTTTGTTGCAACCCCTGTCTAGATGCAAACAAATATCACAAAAGTGTATACATTAATTACGGGCAATATGTTTGAATTATAGGTGTGCCAAATGTTACAGTAGCTGAACCTATGCTTCAATCCTGGCAAGTACATTTGTTGACAGTTGTATTTAACTTATAACTATGACAAACGTCCAAATTTTTCTGAATAAAACCTGATTTTTGTTGAACACTTGGGCTTACTATGTTGCATTTTAATATAAGCTATGATGACACAGAGGTGTTTCGAGGACTTTAATTTAATTGTAATTTTTTTTTACCAGTGTTGTAGGCTGTCTGCATGGCGGAGAAGGGCGCCAGGAGGCTGGGCGTCGCCACGGAAACAACTGGGGTGGTGAGGGGCTGCGGCACCTGGGAGCCGCCTAGCCGCTGAGCATTCTGGGAAGACAGAAGACAATATGGCTGAGACAGCGGTGGATGCTAGCGGTTAGCTTAGCAAACACGGCACACTGCCCGGTGCTGAGCTGTGATTCGAAATTAATTGACAACATATCCATCGTCATTGTGGATGATATTTATATTCATATCACCTCTTCTGGACTTAACAAGCTCGCTGAAACTTTGCCACCGCCACAAATTTAGCATGGGCGTGCAAAGATGTGTCGCACATCAAGTTGCCAAGGTGACATGGGAGTCATGGTCAGTTGCTGTGCTGAAAACTGCGAGGCATGCCATGCTTGTGTGTGTATTTTCATGCTCTTTGGACATTTCATTAGGCACACCTGCACAATCTCCTAATATCCTGTGTCCGAAATGGCAACCTCATGCTGCCGTCCAATTAGCTAGATGTGTCCCTTCCACAAAGGGTGTAGCATTTCGTGGTTCACTGCTCCTGTCCTGTGCTAAAGTGCTAATATGAAGGATGTGATGAATGCTAGCATTCCTTCATCACAGAGTGTTGGACCGTCTGGCTAACTGTCTCGGTCAATTTGCTACTCATCACAGGGTGTTGCATTGGCTAGTACACATCTACTGTTCTGTTGTATTTGCTATTTGTGGTGTATCTTCTTCATAGGGTGTAGCACTGCCGGATTTGCTGTGTTTATCCTGTCCCATTTGCCACCCTTCGTCCATTACAAAGTTTGGCACTGTCCGATTCTGCCCTGTCCTATTTGCTACTAGTCACATTCTTGACCACAACTTCTGTCCTGTCCTATTTTCGGCTGTCATTTCCCTTCCTCACAGGATGAAGCACTATCTGTCTCACTTTGACGGCCCTGTTTTTGGCCTGCCTTATTTGCTAGTTATTGTGTCCCTTCCTTAGACAGTGTTGCACTACGTGGCTCACTGCATCTGTCCTGTCCTACTATCCTATTTGCTACTCATCACTTCCCTTTGTGACAGGGGACACTACCTTGCTTACTTCTATTGTGCAATCCTGCTCTGTCTGCTACTCGTCACAACCCTTCCTCACGGAGTACAGCCAGCCCTGCCTGGCTGAGAGTGCTTCTGTCCTGCCCCATCCCGTTTCATTTGCTACTTATCTCATCCCTCCCGAACAAGGTGGAGCTCTATTCTGGCTCACTGTTCCTGTCCTTTCCTAAACACTACTTGTCGCATCCCTTTTTTACAGGGCATAACACTAACCGCTTCACTACGCCTGTCCTATCTTCTATTTGTCGTGTCCCATGCTTTCAGGATGTTACGCAGCCCACCTTATTGAGACTGTCCCGTCCTGTTCTATTCGCAATTAGTTGCATCAATTCCTGACAGAGTTTAGCACGACTGGTCGTACTTCAACTGTCCAGTCCAATTTGGTGCTGGTCGCATCCTTTCCTCACTGGGTTGAGCATTGCTCCCGACTCCTGTCCTCTTTGCTTGCCACATCCCTTTTTAGAAAAAAAAAAAGTAACAGTGCCTGGTTCACTTTTACTGTCTTGTCCTATTTTACTTGCTACCTGTGAACGCATGCAGCAGATGAACAAACATCAAACACACGTGCAGTTGTTGTACACAGCGGGGAGGGCCGCATGATCGTCCAAGTTTTAGAACCAAAATAAATGAATAAAACTTGCCCACTATTGTTATGATCATCACTGACTGATTTTGCTTAAAAAAAGGGTGATGGTGAGATTCGGCTGTGTCTCTCGCTTATTTCAGACGCTGAAACGACTGTGATTAGGTCGTGACAGGCCTGTGCACGTTCATGCATGTTGTGTTCACACACAATTGGACATCACACGCGCGTGCCAAAGGTTGCGTAAGCTTCTATTCACCTCACTGACCAGCTCCAGCTCTTCTTCTGTCTGTGCGGCGGGAGGAAACACACAAGGTGACCGGTCACGTCAATCACGTTGCACATGATTGGTAGCTCTTATTGAAAACAAAAAGCGTGTGGTTGTGACTGTGAGTTTTTATTTGTCAGCACTTATGAAGTTTAATTTCAGCTGCGCCAGCAGTGACGAGCGGCATGGATCTAACTACATTTTTCACAAATGGAAGACTTTTCGCACGCAAGCAGACCTCTTTTCAAGTCATGATGATATTTTTACCTGACAATAAACACGATTAGATGATTTAAAAATACTTCACGTGGAAGTCTGACCTTCTTCATTCCATAAATGATGACTTCATTATTTTAAAAAACTCTCTATATCTCTTTATTACAGCTAAGTCAGTATTCAGTGCAGATAATTCATATTGATATTTCACGCGCTTTACTTATGTCTCACCAGTTGCATGAGGCTCTTGCCCCCTTGCGAGGTGATGACCCGGAGGTCCGACTTGCGAGCGCTGACCATCTGAGGACTGGCAGGAGGCGGAGACTTGGCTGGGACTACTTTGACCAGGTTGCTATTGTTGCCGTTGGAGACGGACAGCAAGCCTGGTGAGGCCCGGGCGCTTAAGTAGCCGTTAGCTGGAGAAACACACGGAGAATGGGTTCATTTCAAATAATAAGAATCATCAATAAATGAAAATAACACTTCAATGAATGCGCACATCACACAAAATTACATGACGAATAAAAATGAATAATAAGCCAATAGGGAAACGCGGTGGCTCGGTTGTCATGGTTACAAACAGAATGGAAAAAATTTAAATGTGGTCTGAAGAAGAAAACTTTGGGAGAAGAGTCAAAGAGGGGTGGGGGGGGGGGGTCAATATCTGATCATCACGACAATTGGACACACACACACACACACACACACAGACCCGCGCATGTCCGCGGGTCTGCGTAAGATAGCCAATAGCGGTTCTCCATGCCACTGCTTTCTGATAACAGTGGTGACATGTGACTCTGCTCAGTGTCAATCTCTCTCACACACACACACGCACACACACAAAGTCTCTATTCCACCTGCGTATTATTAGTGTCTGTGTGTTTGTGTTTCCGTGTGCGTGTGGAGTCCATGCGGTGGCGATGTGGCGACTCTGGACTGGGGAATGTCGAGAATGCCATCTGACGTCAATGTGGATGTTCCCGAAGAGTCGAACGCACAACAGCTGAGAGTGAATACATACGAGCACATACACACAGACACACACGGGAAAGAAAGGGGATACTGAAGGGGGAGCAATGGTGAAGTGGGGCGGGGAGGGGGTTCCAGGAGAAGCATTAGCTGACCACAAGAAGCTTCCGGATGTACAGTCACCTGAGCTGCGATTTGAGTGGACGGTGTTTTGGTTTTCAACGCGGGACGGAGAATCTACATCATGCCCATCTAAAAAGACCAGCACTAAAACACGGCAACAAGCGAAGTAGCTGAGTACCATCTCCCGTGCAGACCTCCATAGCCATTCCATAGTTTGGGCTAAAGTGTACAGTGATCACTTACTGAGCGCCAGGTTTCGTTACCTTCGAAATAGTAGTGATGAGAGATCATTTTATCTTGATCACAATAAATTAAAAAGACGATGTCATGTTAACACTAACCTACAAGCCGTTTTGGATTCATGCGCAAGCTAAGCTAGCAAGTGGATGAGTCTAAGGCAGCTTAGCCCAAAGCTTAGGTCTTGAGGCAAACATTGATCGTTGCTTTTCATAGAAGCAAATAATAGCAAATTGTTTGCTGCTGAAGTGGGATGGAATACAACCCTGGCTGAATAAGCAACACGAGGTCCCGTTCGTTTGGCTGTCTTTCATTGGTGCTTTTACAGTCACAGGACCGAGAGGTGGGGTTCCTGCACAACAAGCCCAACCAAGTTGACAACACCCGCTTCATCATTACGTTCCATAATGCGCAGATAAACTTTATTCATCGTAGAAAAAAACTAAACAAAAAAAAAGTTCACCGTATTGTGTGTTACTGTGTGCGCAATGCAGCCTGCCATTACCGGTCGCTGTTCAACATTAACTCACCCGTGCAGCAACTTAAACAGCTTCTTGGGATAATACTTTGATTTATACCCTGTTGCCATCCGCTTTCAAAATAGTTGTCATCCTCCAGTGATTTGTAAGCTTTCATCTGGTGTGTGTCACAAAGCATGTGTGTAACCTCCCAAGATGGCCGCCAAAGGAAAAATAAAAAGCCCTCTCGAAATATCTTGCTCTGAGATGCGTGTAAGAGAAGCTATTGCAGAGTTCTGAACCGAATCCATGTTTATGTACAAGTCCTTCTAACAATAATAAAATGATCTTCACCAGTTGATGAATTCAGACGAACAATGGAGTGCACATGAAAGGTCTCATTCCAAATGCAGCCTCGTTTGTGTGATCAAGTGCAAACCGGTGAATGTAAACGCATCCATGGCACTGAATTTCCATTCGGCCATCAGAGACGGAACCTTTAAGCCTCTCACGCCTTACTCAATTTGACTACACTTTCGGCTTGTTTGTAGCCATTTTTTTTGGCAAGAGAGTTATCTTTTTTTGGTGCTATTTTTAAAACTAAAGTTTTGAATCACTTCAAGTCATTCGTATACCGTATTCGTTCATTCTTAAATGATGCTGGAGCACAGTAACACATTCAAACCCTTTTTTTTTTTTCTCTCAGTAACTAACAATTTTTTAACCTAGTTTTGTTTCTAAAAATCCCCAGTCACCTTTGGGAAGTCTCATTATATTTGCAATGACACTGCTAAGATGGATTTAAAAAAAAGAAAAAAAAAGGAAGCAAGCTGGACCCACTTGGCCAGCATGGAGCCCAGAGGGTATGGAAAAAAAAAAAAAAAAAAGAGAAAGCAAACAAGAAGATATCTGTTAGTGCTGGCACTCTGATGTGCCGCTAATGGGCTTTAAGGGGGAAGCTCTGGCCAGCGTCAAAGTCACCTCTGAGGAGTGGTCGGTGCCAAGATCGGTGACGCTTGGGCGGGGCCACTGCGGATAGGGGAGATGAGGGGCAACAGCTGAGAGGGGCCCCAAGGGCAGGAGGGGGGGGGGGGCAAGAACACAAGACGGGTGTTGCCTATTTTATTGGCCGCAGTTGTCGTTGGGGAACGTTTGCTCTCAGCTGCTTTGCACAATTAAGTCTTGACGGACATATCTGTACAGCGGTGCCTTGAGATCGTTGTTGAATTTGTTCCGTGGCCTTGCTCGCAACTCAAGATACTCGCATTTTCAAATCATCATTCCACTTTGAAATTCATAAAATCGCCATTAATCCATTCCGGCCACACAAAAAAAAAAAAAAAAACATCAAAAATGTTCAACTTGTTATTGTATTGAAAAAAATAGGCCCCGACAATATTGCACTTTATAAAAACATAAGCGTAATAGTAGCATACTGCAATTAACGAGAACGTGAAGGTTAAAACAGTTTGTGACTCATAATTTCATGCTACAATGCCCATGAACATCATGCTCCTTATGGTGTGCTCACCTTGGCCACCAGTGGGCAGTGTCATCCAGACATTATAAACGAAGAAGAATTTCACAACGATGTGCCTCAGTAAGCTGCAGTCATATTTAGGGACTGAGGGATAAAGATTTTTTTAAGGCCGATTCTGAATAAAATTATGGTAACCGATTACTTGGCCAATTATTTTTTAAAAAGTACCTCATGAATAAAATAATTTATTTTATTGGTCCGATAAACGATAAAGATATGAATTTCAGGGACAACATTTTAATGTTTTACAATACTTTTTTTTCTGTATTACCTGTTTAACTTCAATCAAAATAAGCTAAAATCGAATGATTTTATTGTCCATTTTGGGGCGGGGGTTGTTTGAATGTGGTTTTTGTCCTTTGTTGTAATGTGGTAATGTACAAAAGGGGGGGGGGGAAGATTAAATCAACCAATTTTGGCCGATTTTAAAAGAGCTAATATCGGCCGGCCCATTGGTTGGTCAGGCCTTCATAATTAACAATAACAAAATCATTGTATTGTCTTTTTAAAAAAAAAAATCATTCAGTAAGTGAGAAAACAAGATGGCCATTTGCACGCAGTTTAAAAGACTGCTTTCATTTTCTCTTACCCAAATCAAACTGTTGTTCACCCGTCACATTCGGTCTTCTGGACTGTGACCTTTCGCTGTTGCCTCTCAACAGCATTCGCGTGTCTGACTGCGCGTGGGTGTGTGTGCGTGTGTATGAGTGTGCGCGTTTGTGTGTGTATAGATTTGACTTACGGACTGGACTTGGGCACGCTCCGTTGGAGTTTCCCAGATCTCCACTGAGGAGTGCGCCTGAAGACGAGGACAAAAAACAAAACAAAAACAGGAGCATAACTCAACCGGTCATTCATATTAGTATTAATCCATTCTAATCTCCGCATCAAGGGTCTCATTATACAAGTATTTCACGGTTGACAATTTTGCTGTGCTTGAATACAAACGAGAAGGGCAGAATGTCAACTCACTCATTAAACGATAACATTTGAACCACACAGATGCTCCTTTAATTGTTTGAATGATGCATATTTGAACCCTCTCATGCCAAAATATTAGAAACGGGTCTCCGTGTGACGCAATGCACGAGTACTAGTTAAACCTCATAAGTGAGCATTAATATCTTTGCACAAGGAGAATTTCCGCATTTGATGGTTTATCGAATGAAGTGGAAGTTGAGTGCAAAATGTGTTGCGCCTTGAAGAGTAAAATATAATAAAAGACAAAGGGGGGAGGGAGCCAACATGTTTCGGGAGGTAGAAGTTGTTCGTCTCACAAAGAAGAGCCGTCAAGCAAATCGTGTGGGCGGCACTTCACAGCCGGCTGTTGTTTTTGAAGAGGCTTTTGTTTTGGCGCGCCTTCGCTTGATGATGTTTCCACACGTACGAACCTCATCAGTCAGCAGCGAGTATCAAAAGACTTTTTAGTCAGCTCGTGTGGAAGTTACAAAAGTTTAAATTAAAGCAGTAACGAACGGGCCCTCGCACCCCCGCAGTCGCCACGCGCAGGATTCCGTTGCACGTATACCGACTTTGAAGGGAAGGAAATCTCAAGTTCCTCACAAACTAGTGCTAGCTTCTCAAATGTGGTTTCAAATTGCCAGCAATTGGACAGAATCTCACGGATGAGTTTGGGCCACTGGAAATTTCTAAATTAGCCTGAAATGGCCAATTCAAATCAAAATGGCTAATTTCTTGTGTCTTTTCAGAAAATGGGTTTTTGTCATGAGAATTTATTTATTTATTTATTTTTACTTTACTCATGACAGATACACAAATCAAATTTACTGACTCAAAGGCTTGTAATTGGCTTTGGGGGACACAGAATTGTTTCTAAAATGTGATTGAGCGCAGCTGAGCCACTTGAGCCCGAAATTTCCACTTAAATGGCTGACTTCCTGGAATTGGGAGATGTCTTTTTGAGATTATTTTGTGGGCCATATATCTAAGTCGAACGGGTTTCGGAAGCTGAATATTATAACGCTTTCGCAACATGTCCACTTTAAACAAAAATGGCGGACTTTGGGGATCTTTGGAGGCATTGCTTCTCGAGACTTTTTTTGTCGGTCTACTTCACAAAGACTGTGCAACTAAACTTCATGATGCTGAGTAAATCTGGATAAATTCATCTTTGACGGAAGTCCCAGAAAATGACCAAATTAGACTGAAATGACCGCGTTTTTTTTTTTTTTTAACACAAGTTCTTGAGCCTTTTGCATTGATTCATGATGGACATTGCTAAGTCAAACGGGTTTCATGAGCTGGACTTTTAAAAAAATGTAACATTAAGAAAGCTGAGATTGTTACGTCTTGTTTAGTTTGATTTATCTTGACAGGTCAACTCAAAAGGGTTGACTCCCTGTGTCTTTTCAAGCATTGCTTCTTGAGATTTTTGCGGGTCTACTCACGATAGATACGCCTACCAAATTTAATGATACTGCGTCAAACTGGATTCAATGGCTGAACTGATTGTAAAATATGGTTTGGCACCCCTGAGACAATTTAGCCTCAAATGGTCGTTTCAAACCAAGATGGCTGACTTCCTGTGTCTTTTCAGGCATGGCTTCTTGAGACTGTGAATCTACTCATGATTGACATTGCTATTAAATTTAATTTTTCTCAGTGTAACTGGCTTCAGGGGCTGAATTTTCCCCAAAAGATTTCCCCTGTTTGAGCTGTAAACATAAAAACGTAGTAGAGTGTCATACCCGCGCTTGCGGGTCGCTGCGGCAGTCCCGGTGAGACGGTGTTCCTTTGCAGGGTGGGTTGCTGCGGTGACAGCAGGCGGGGGTCCGAGAGGGCGGCGTTGATGAAGGAGGTGGTGGTGACCAGGGTGCCGCCCGGGTTGTTGCTGAACTGAAGGGTGGCGGGTTGCGGTGGTGGGGCGCTCTGATTGGACACTGGCACGGTGACGGGCATGGAGAAGGTTGGCTGCGGGACGGTGGCCTGGGCATAAGAGAGAGGAGAAGGGTGGGGATTTTCAATGCCAATATCCACAGTAAGAGACAGTTGGTCAATTTAGCTTCATTAGCTTAGCATCAGCGAAGCAAACAAGCCCGAATGTTGGAAAACGGTCACACCAAAACAAAACAAGTCAGCCGAGGAACGTCATCTCCTAGCTCCTTTGCATGCTACTGTTTCAAACGAACAGTACATCACAAGGCTAATGTGATCCCACTATCTATATACTGCATCCCAATGTTATCAGAGGATTACATAGCTACCCATAATGCGACATTTAACTGCTAAAGCTACATTCTAGCTAGTCATACCTAGCATTTACATTGCATCCCGCTTTTAACACTGTTCAAATTGGTTATGCTAGAGCGCACCACTTGCTTTGCATCCCAGCAAGAAACAAACACAATGCTAATGCTACATGCTAACATTTTAAACGTTAATAAATAGTACAAAGCTATCAAATTATTTTAACTGACACGATACGACAGACACACACAAACACGCAGACGCGTGCGGAATGACATTTTTGAAAGTGTTAAATGAAGATCTTGGTGGTTTCAACAGTTGAGTCCATAAAATGTACTAAAATTTATGTCAACCATTTCGGGTTGTCCTGGAAGGTGACCCACTTCGCAGCGAAAGCAGGACTTCTATTTCAAGAAAATGGGCCAAAGCGCCTAAGTTCCAGGCTCTGTGCTCGGCTTGTACAGCCTGGGACCCACTTAACTGTGAGGAAGGCGAGAGCGCACGGGATGAAAGAAAACTTTGCTTCATTTGAAACAAAACGTTTTCAAAGATTTCGTTATTTGTTTATTTTTGATAAACATAACAGAAACGGGACGGGAGTTGATTCCTTCAAGATTTTAACAGTGCAGAGAAGTTGGAATTTAGAGTCGCTCAACTTTAGTATTATACGATGATTTTCCACAACACAATGGGCAGCACTAAGGTCTCCTGGAATACACACATTTGACAAAAAGTTGACTTCAACTTGAATTTAATTAACAGCGATGACAAAAGGCAGAGAAAAGTCCCCAACTGAGCACCAATAATATTTGTTGTTTCCACAGAGCAGAGGGAATGTGTGCCTGTGAGCATTGTTGTATGTTCTATTTGTGTTGTTTGAAAGTTTACAATGGCTGCAAAATCAATGCTATTTTTTGAAGCCTGCATATGGCGTTCCGCGTAATATGTTAGCATTAAGCTAGAGAAATACGGCTTCAAAATACAGTGCGTCAGTTTGACAGGAAGCTTCTCCTGGAGTGACGGAACACATTTTGCCTCTGATTCGGACAGTCATCTTTTCGCTTCCTCAATGTAACGTTATGCGATAGTCTCCATTTTCTTGAAAGTGAGAGAGTGAGAACTGGTGCAAATCAATACAGTGGTGCCATGAAACATAAGTTAAATTTGTTACGTTACCATGTGTGATACTCAAAACACAAATGAATACATTTTATCCATTCCATCCTCTTTGGGGGTTTTTTTCCAATATATGCCTTTTATGTTGTTTGTCACCATGTGTTGATGCACCTTTGTGTTCAAAAAGCCATTGCTTGAATGGTTTTAACTATTGATGCTATTCATTAGCCCATCTACGGTGCTGTTAGCTTTAAGCTAGCGGAAGGCAAAGTTGTGTTGTTTTAAACTCACAACGTGTAATTCTTTTTGTTTTATGATGTTTAATTTGACAGCAAACGCAACTTGTGGTGCTATTAAGCAGCTTGACGCCTCGATTTTGAATAAATGTTCACTAATTTCCAAAAGGCTGCTTTTTGTGAAGTGAGTCGGCTTTACTGCTACCACACAATCTATCATAAAATAGTATGATAATATCGTAATGGAACTAGTGGCCGAAGTGGAGCCGTGACTTTCCTTGCTTTGGAGGTAGTATCAAGCTCATCGTGTCGCGGTAGTGTGGTGGTGTCAGTCTCAGGCGTAAGATCATAAAAGCGCTCAGGGTGACCGTGTGCGCGTTCCCCGGTGACCAATCACGAGCCGGGCAGTTAGCCAGCTCGTAAAATCAAACGGCACTCGTTAAGGTAATGTTAATGGCGTGATTGAGCGCCACGGGGGAAGACATTAATCGCGGTGCTAGGTGGAACCTGAGCTGGAAACGGAGCCGGTTCACGACCGAAACGCCGTGTCCAGTCAGGGACGTCTCCACGGCGACTGCACGCTAGCTCTATGAATAGCATCACTTCTTCACAGTAGGAAGGCATGAACCCGAGGTATTAAATTGAGTCATTACCAAAAAAAAAAAGTGTGTTTTCCTTGCCTGCGGTTGCCATGACGACTGCGGTGACAGTCCTGGATGTCGTTAACATACCTTTTGCAAGTTGCGTGATTAACCACTTGTCTCACTCACAGTTATGAATAAGGCGCATGAATTGAAGTATGGATTGTCGGGGTTTATTATTTTTGAAAGAATTACAGGAACAACACTATTTTTTTAATGTATAAAGACGGAGATGTTCATGTTCAATATCTTGTTTTATTTTTAATTGAATTTTATTCACATTGAATATATGTTTATATTTAATTATTCTATGAACAAATTGTCTGTATTTGTTAAAAAAAACAAAACTATATATTTCCATCACCTATACCACCAATGTCAGAGTTTGGTTCGTATTGCCGGCTGTTAAGTCGGATTTGTTCCCAGTGAAGGTTGGACTTTGTCACTGATTCTTTTCATAACTTTTATGAACAGAATTTGTAGGGGCAGCGGAGGCGTTGAGGGGGGTCCTGTTTGGTGGTCTCCGTATTGCATCTCTGCTTTTAGCAGATGATGTGGTCCTGTTGGCTTCTTCAAGCCGGGATATCTCCAATCCTCTGGGATTTTTAGACTGTATATGTAAGGGATAATGACTGCTCACATTTTCTTCATATTTTTTTATCGATTTTTTTTTCCACATGACTTATCCTTCATATTTGGCCCCCTTTTAATCTTGGTGTCATTTTCTCGAAAATATAAAACGATTGAAACTAATATGAAGACTTGAGCATTGTTGTTTGAAAAGACATCTTACTAGTAATTGTAAAAATAAATAAATAAATTTTAAAAAGAGAGAGAAAAATAAACATCCAAAATGTTCTATATGTCGCTCACCACGCGCAGGCAAACACACAGTCAGGTCCTGGGGAGATTGTACCTCCCCCCAAAAAGATTTTTAAATGAAATACAAAAAAGAAATAGGCACATAAACACAATTTGGCACCTTGAGCTTCGTGCACATGCCAAAAAACTGTGGCAACACACTCCACAAACATGGCTGACATGCAAGCTGAGCCAAAGAAATGTACAAAAACAAAACAAAACAAAAAAAGCGCTTTATAGCTTCCAGTTTTCTAAGTAAGCTAAAAATTCAGTAGCTTAACTCCTGCTGCCATAGCATCGTTTTTTTTCTTTTAATATTAAATTACACTATATTCCTATGAGTACAAACTGTGAGATGACAACGGCCAAAATTGATAAAATCCTAATAATACGATGGAACCTCGAACATAGTCCCTTGTGCGTGCTTCCTGTTCTTTTTTTCCTTTTCTGCATCTTTGAACTGCCCTTCTGCAGGCTGCTTGCTGAACTGAGGTCTCTCGTGATGTCACACATTCATTTTGTATTTTCTGTGCTCATTTATCAACGCAATTCCAGAAGTAAAATAAATTATAATTGTAACGATTTATTATGTGATTTTATAATATTTTTATAAAGGCAAATTTTACCAACAAAATGAGTAATTAAAAAAAAAATCAAAGTAAAATTCAATTGTAACTAATTCACCAAAAACTTTGGAAAAAAAAAGGTAAAATAAGCAATTTTATGTGACGTGAATGTTCAATGCATGTACAGTATATGACAGTTATTTTTCATGAGCAGATAAAATAAATCATAAATCTTTATTTTATTCAGGGCAAAGGTAATTTGAGCATTTTAGGTTGCGGCCACTGCAATTCCCAAGTGAATGCATAACGTCTGCCTGCCCTGTCCTGCCTTGGGGGAGGTCTCCGTCTCACACACACAGCATTAGCATTAGCTGATGTGCTGGTGAGTATGGAAAGCTGTTTGAGCTTTTATTTTGTCCAAGGACAACTTCGGGCATACTAGTAGGACAACTGGACACGCTACTAGCGTGCACGAGTCGACAACAGTGCTACTAGTACTACTACAAGGAACGTTGGAAAATTGTACGATATAACATTGAGCGCTTCACAAGTATGACTATAAGGAGCGCAGTTGTCAACGAGTGGACAGTTTTCCTTCACTAGTAACATGTCACCGTAGAATGCCGATGTTGTCCTACTAGGGTGCAGAAAGGTGGAAGACAGTCATGAAAACAAATGGATACAGTCGTTCTACTAGCGCGCTGTGTTGTCTTCCAAGTTAGGACGAAGAGTGAAGGTACTAGTAAATGGACCTTAAGATGGAGGGCAAAGATGCACTGGTAGCCGAGACCTTATTCTGAGCCCTAAATTAACCACGAGTCATTTTCCCAGCCAAGGACAGGACACAAGTAAGACACATTTGGCGTCCTAGTAGGACAAGAAAATGTTATTAGCGAGGCAGAACGATGCACTAGTCGTTATCTGTTTAACTGTTAACTGTCGCTGTTTCTCGTACTATGCGTGAAGCTTATGTCCGAAGATGTCAACAAGTAGAATTTTAACGTTTCACTCCTAGCACGAGTGGCGACTAGTGACATTTCCGTATCAGTAAAGGTTTTGCCTAATTTGTAGTCGTTCTAGCCCTATGCCAAAGTTGTTCCATTTGTGACGACAAAGCGCGGACGAGCGCGCGGACATCGAGGACATCAAATAACACATGTAGAAAAACTTTGGCACAATCGTAGGACAACTACCTACATGTGAGGCAAAACGACGTGTGGGCAATTGGCCATTAGTAAGACAAGTACATGTTATTCAACGGATATTATCTCTGATTTTATTTATTTTTTTACCACATTACAAGATAGGACTTGAATTCACCCTACCCCCAAAAAGGCAAAACATCTGCATTTTTCTTTTTGCTCATTTTCTTTCTGTTGAAAAATGAAACAACTACCAAAAACACTTCTATGTATGTACATATACATACATAGAATTTTTTTTTTCCAGCCGACTAATCAGTTTGCGGAATTTAACTCCATTTTTACCCAAATAGCGGCCTCAACAAATCCATCCCGGTCGAGCCCTTTTTACTTGTAACGCAAAACTACTCGCGTGCTACTAATAGACTTCAGAAAGTGACCCCTGCAATCTTGATAGCCATCTTAAGGTCCAGTACACTATTTGCCCTCGCTAGCAAAACAACTAGTGGTGTTACCAATGGAGCATTAGAAAGACACATGTTGGACCCGGTGGCGTACTAATGACACTGAACCGGTACGAGGACGCGGACCTCAAATCGCATATGGAGGACAACAGAATAAATGCTCAAACGGCTTTCCATCGGTGAGGGTTACGTGGACGAGGAAGAGGAGGTGTGAGGATGGTGAATGCGAGTGCTCTGTGAGTAGAAGTCAGCCGCCGCCATCAGCAGCCCGAGGAGGTGAAAAAGGAGTAGGGCAAGGGGGGTATCAAAAAGGGGCGGGGACACAGAGGAGGCGTGGCGGTACTCACTGACAGCCTATAGTTGCGCATCATTTTATCAAACTCCTCGTCAATTTTTTTGTACTTCTCCTCAGTGCGCGGCGTGAGCGAGAAGGGCTCCTCGGGGTCCGGGCTCTCAGAGTCCCGGTGCTCTTTCTTGTTCAGAGCCTTGGTAGCCCAAATAGAAGAAGGATAGGAAGAAGAGGAGGATAGAAGAGGAGGAGGAGGAGGAGGAGAGGGGTTAGAGACGATGACACAGGTGCGAGTGTACTCACGCCGTAGCGCTTGTAGAGGGTGTCCAGGTCGTCCGTCTTGTTGCGGTACTTGTCGTCGTTTAGCGGGCTTTGGTCGATGGAGTCGTCGCCATCGGGCTCGGGGCTGTTGCAGCCGTTAAAGGATTTCTTTCGCAATGTCTGGGTAGGGGGGAGGGGGGGGCACATTTGCATACATACACACACACGTGCGTGTTATCAACAGAATTAAAAAATGATCATCATTTAAAAAAAAAAAAAAGAGAGAGACACACGTGTCCTCGCATGAGTCGACAACATTTCTCCACAGTGTCACTCGCGTGGGTCATGTCAGCTGACCTCAGTGGCCTACATTCCTAATCGTTTGCCTGAAATCTTGAGGTTTCAAATCCTTCCTTTCCTGTACATTTTGAAACATAAAGTACAGGTATAGTCAACTTAAAATTAACCCCTATGACGAAAAAATAAATCCCGTGATAGATGGATAGATAGATAGAAAATTAGCCGTTGAACACTTCCATGTGTGTTGCCGGACTCGAGTTGCCTAACGTCGCCTACGTTGAAACCTGAGAAGGAAATGGAAAACAATTTTGGCCTTTAGGAGGAGATAACACGCGATTCCGACCTGGAATAACCTTGGAGGGACAACTCAATCTGCACTCACAGGTGCACTCGGGAGCCCGGAATGAAGAAAGAAAGCTTCTCAATGACACCGACCAGAATGTTCTTCGATCCATAAGAGTGCTGACGCGAGCTGACAACTGACGCTTTGGACCTGAACCGCAGCAAGCCAACACCGACCGGGCACCACGTCAACGCAGCTGCTTGATTGGTGTGAAAGCTGCGGCGTCAGTGCCGAGGATTCCGGCTCAACCCGATTTGCCGCTAAGCTAAGAAGCTTTGTGGCCGCGTGAAGCGACGGAAGACACCGTGACTGGCCGGGAAAGCTCCCGCTTTGGAAATCAATTAGCGAAACTGTAAAAGAGCAAAGAAAAAAAAATGCTCACTTGCTCGGGAGTAAAGCTCAAAATCAGGAATGGCTGAAATCTTTTCTTTACGGGAAAGTACAACATGAATAGGTTGCCTTATTTTTTTGAAAATTTGGAACAATAACAGTTTGAACAGTCTTGAGTTGTAAACGCTTTCAAACCACCAATGGCTTTAAGAAAATAAACAGCTTCAATCTTTTCATTTTAGGAAAGTGTAACATTAATCGTTGGCCTTCTTTTATAGGAAATGAAGGAATGCAAAAAAAACCCCCAAAAAACATTTGAACAGTGAATTGTAATGCTACAAAACCACAAGTGGCCTTCGTGATACCATATAAAATCTTTTTTTTTTTAAAGAATTAGAGCACAACATCCACAGTTTGTCTTATTTTCAGGAAATTTGGACTAACAGTAACAGCTAAAGAAACAGCAAAGGAATGGTTTCAGTACTACATATAATATATCATCTTATATCTTTTCTATGTAGAAAAGTGCAATATCTAGTTTGTCTTCTTTTCAGGGGCGTGAACAATGCAGACCAGAGCAACCGTAACGGGTTGATCAATGTAAATGATTACGCTATTAAAATCACCAAGAGTTTATAATAATACACATTCGGTATTAGCTGACATCTTTTCATTTTAGGAAAGTGAAACGTCAACGATGGATCAATGTAAATGATTACGCTATTAAAACACCAAGAGTTTATAATAATACACATTCGGTATTAGCTGACATCTTTTCATTTTAGAAAAGTGAAATGTCAATGCTGACAAGTGTAACAATTTAAACAGCCCGAAATATGGCGCATCTAGTAATATATAACATATAACAACTTGAAGCTTCTCTTTTTAAGAGTGGAAAATCACTTGTTCATCCCCGTTTATGGAAATGAATGATGCAGATAAGATTAACAATAACCGTTTGATCTGATTATTACTATTATTATGTGATTACAGTACCAAAGGGCTTAATATGACAAAACATAATTTTAAAAACTGTTTTTCTTCTTTAATAGAAAAGGAATGATGCAACAAAGTATTTGAAGAGTGTGAACTGTGCTCTATAAAAATACCAAATTGCCTTTTTTTTTTTTTTTGGAAAGTTCAACCTCAATCATTTGCCTTCTCTCCAGGAAATGAAGGATACAACAGGAACAATGAATTTCTACATTCTAAAAAGGAAGTAATAATGGCTTTTGTTATTGCCTTGGTTCCATTCGAAGGTCCCGCGAGAGGCGGTTTAACTCCCGTTCAACATTAAAAAAAAAAAATAAAAAAAATCAAATACAAGACAAAAAAGTTTATTAAAACGAGCAAAACGAAAATCGAAGCACACGTGAGCGCACACACACACACACACTGACACACACACACACACGCACACTCGGCCGTCCGCCAGTCATCGGGAAGACATACACTGTACACGCGTCTCTGTCCTGGAAGATGCATAAAATCAGCACAAACAGCAGAAGGCCACAATGAAAGCTTGTGACGGACGCATGCACCTTCTTTGAGGATACTGAATGGACGCCAGAGGGACGTTTGCGCGCGCGCGCACGCACGCTCACACGCTCACGCAACCCAAAAGCTGCTGAGCAACAGTTTTACAGTTGCAAAGAAGAGGGCTGCTGGGCGTTATGGCAAAACAAAGCAACAAACAAACATTTTGCTCCACATCATCGTCCGTTTTCAAGCATCTGTACAGCAAACGAAAGAAACTAGAAAGTAGGTCAACATTTCATTAACCGATCAAGTCATTTTTTTTCTTCATAGAACAAAATGAAAAAGATGAACACAGGAATACATGAAAAGAATTGAACTGCAATTTCCCGCCATCACTACAACCGACCAGCTCGAGTAGAAAATCGCATGAATAAATAGAGCCAGTAGGAATATGTACAGGTATATATATATTTTTTGATCCATCCAACCATGAAGCAGAATTTCACAAGATATTCACAATAAATTACCTGAATCACCTTTGATGACGCTCACCACAAAGATTTCAACCAATAATCTAACTGCATTTTCCCCCTTAATTATTGTGATCGGGATTTAATATGAGATTATGATTACAAAGATCATTTTCCCATGTATTTTTTTTTCCAACACACCCGGGCAATTAATCAATCCGTATCAGTAATCATTTGAAAATTGCATCCCACAACACTGCGATGTTGATTTGAATTTGATGAATTGTTCTCGCTGTCGCCTGCAAGCCCCGCCCACCAGCTTTTCCCTCCTTCGTCTCCTTCCTCCGTCCATCACTTCCATCTGCCTTCCTTCCTTTCTCCTCTCGCGTCTATTCATCGGAGGCCTTTTCGCATCGTGCTCGCTCGCCTTGCCTTCCGCCGCTCCTTTCTCCTCTTTTTCTCGCCCTGATTGGGATCTGCAGCCGAGCGGATTAACACGTTGTGGCAGCGGAGGCAAGCCCGCCCACACGTGCGCACGCGCGCACACGCGTGCACACGCACGCACTGCGTTTTCGAGGCGGCGTGCGCGTGTATGCTCCCTCTCACCGGAGTGAAGGAATGTCAAGCTGTGTGACGAATACTGACACGCACGCACGCGCACGCACACACTTAAGTGCTTCTAAGCATACAGGAGAGTGAAATGGTCGTCTGAACTCTGACCCGCGCTGAGTCGAGTGTATTTGCGTGTGCGCGTGCGTGTTGCCGTGTGCGCGTGGCAGCCTGCGTGACTACATCCACACTTCATAATTTATAGTCAAAAGCACTCGGCAGAGAGGCCCACGGAGGCACTGAGCGAGAATGCGAGCGAGTGCATTTGGTGACCGGCCAATTATCCTCGCCGGCGTCCTCTGGCCGCAGATTAAGCCCAATGTAAATCGTATAATTAAGTCACGCCGTCCCAACCGGGTCGGGCCGGGCCGGGCTGGGCTGGGCTGGGCCTGGGTGACACAGTGACTGATGGAGGGGGGTGGGGGGGAATAAAAAAAAAAAAAAGAAGCTTCCAATGACAGCTGCCCGACGAATGTAACGTCTCATCTCCACTTTCACTTAAGCTTTATCGATGTTAAGCTCCGAGGCTCGGCACTTCCTGTCAATTTGTAATTTATGTCATTTATTTATTTTTTTGAATATAAGGACCTCATTACTTCGGAGCCGGATGCATTTCTATCCAGGCCTGGATATGCGATTCGATTATTTCAAGAGAAAAAAAATGGAATTTAGACAACTTCTACCTTCATTGACAAGAATAATTGGTGCCATGACTCTGCTTGGAACCCACTACACTTAAATTTCAAAACCTCTTTTCTCACGGGAAGGAATGGCGATGATCAAAAACATGTTTTTTGTTGTGCTTCATTCAAGAAAATAGCACTCAATAAGATCATACTAACATAATCTAAAAACATAAAGACAGTTTGTACGTTAGTTCATTCTGACTGCATGCATCCATTAGCCACCTGGGGGCAGTATAATACAGACATTACACATTAGACGTTATAAACAAGAGTTTCACAACGAAGTGACTCATTCAGCAGCTTTCCTCGCGGGGGATAAAGAATATATCCCTGTGAGTATTGTAATCTGCCTACATTTGTTGCTTCACTGTATTGGTTCAAATATCTGTTGCTCAAAGTGTCACAACAGCGCGGGTATCGATCATTATTTTTTTAGCCCATCTTTAACCCGTTTTGCATTGTGTGTTAGCCACCCAAGATTCCCCCGCAGCCCCAATCTTCATCTTCATCTTCAACGCTGTGCTGATATCAAACAAAAAGTGCTATGACACCGCCATCTAATGTTGTCTGTTCGTCACTACAGGTATGAAGAAGATTGAATTTCGCAGACAGGCGAACCCTCTCCCGGGGCTACCTATTCCTGACGACTACGGATATTTTTTGGTGGCAGTAAATGGTTGGATTCCAGTTGACAAATATAAACGTCGTGAACGAGTTAGGTGAGGGTATTTTTTGAGAGGGATCAGGTGAAACTGATTGCTTATGGTTAACTGATTGCTTATGGTTAAAATGGCATCCCTTCTGAGATGTATTTACTTGTTGTCCTTGTCTGCCATGTATTGTCTGTCTCTATATTATTTCCGCATATGTTGCTGTCTTGTATTTGTACAAAAATATATACATCTATATAAAAGAATATTTTATTGTTGTTACACGTTACTGGTTCCACCCACAATTTTCTGGGTTTCCAAAAGGGCAGAACCGCTATACAAATCCAGTTGAGCAGCATCACGGAACCTCCGATTCGCCATTAAAAAAAAACAAAACAAAAAAACGGCAAGTGGCATTTCAAAGAGGTGTCATGTGAGGACACAGAGAGGAGTACTAAGTGAGGATTAACCAATCGTGGCCAGACGACTAACACCCGCTTAACGAGGAGGTGGGCATCTGGAGGGGGACAACCGAGGACAAAGTCACTGAAAGCATCACCAGTGTGAGTGTGTGTAGGGTGGAGGGTGAGGTGGGTCACGGCAGCATCGCATAGTTTAGCACTGGGGAACGACGCTGTAAAGGACGCACACAAGCACACAAGCGAGACGCACACTCGGCTTGAATATTGTATGAGACGCTCTCTGGGGCCATGGACGAGCGTGCAAAACACATACACAGACACACACACACACACGCACAAATGAACACAAGCATAAAGAGGGAATAAAGAGACAGGGCGACACATACGCACACTGGAAAAAACAAACACACACACACACACGTATGCACACAAACAGGACCA
Source organism: Hippocampus guttulatus (assembly GCF_054856545.1). Lineage (NCBI taxonomy): Eukaryota > Metazoa > Chordata > Actinopteri > Syngnathiformes > Syngnathidae > Hippocampus > Hippocampus guttulatus. The sequence continues at coordinate 19,519,260 of NC_141266.1, read as the reverse complement.
GTGGGGCTTGAGCTGATGTGGCCCGGAGCTGCCCAACGCCCTGCGACACACACACACACACACACACACACACACACACACACACACACACACACACACACACACACACACACACACACACACACACACACACACACACACACACACACACACACACACACACACACACACACACACACATTTAAGGGCCAGCTGCAGCTGCAGCCTACAGAAATCTTGACTGCTGACACTTTGAGACAGAAAGAAAAGGGGTAGATACATTACCCTAGATCACATGTGTCAAACCTAAGGCCCGGGGGCCTGATCTGGCCCACCGCATCATTTTATATGGCACGCGAAAACAGCTCAAAGATGTCAACTTCGATGATCATTTCTAAAATGTCGACTCAAATTTTAAATTCTCATCTGTAATAACTAAGAGATATATTGTAAGCATTTCCCTGTTACCAAAACCCTCATGATAGTAACTTAATCAATAGTTGAATCAACAGTTATTCTTGACTTCTTTTCGGTTTCAGTCATAATAGCCCTCCAAGTGAAGCGGTAACTAAAATGTGGCCCACGCCAAAAATGACTTTGACACCTCTGCCCGAGATAAATATTTTAAAATGTAAATCCAAATCAGTGGCTCCATTCTTTTCTTTTCATTTTATCCAGGTGGCAGCATTATCTGAAACTCGCTCTGCACAAAAATAAATAAATAAGAAGGCTCACACTTTTGCTCTCATGCTATGACACACGTACCGACAATCTGGTGAAAATTGAGCATTCTCCCTGCCGGTGCTGATCACCGTCAGCAAAGGCCCTATTATGAGATGTCTCTCAAGATGATCCTGCAGGTGTGAGTTGTGTTAAGAGCATTTTTCCTCCCTGATCTACTTGATGAACCGACAATTGTGACAGTTACATTTTCATATAATCAGATGACATTTTCCTACCATTTCATTCTATAAGGCAAACAAAAAAAAATCCCCAAAGATAAACATCAAAATCTTCCTAGATGACACACCTTTCTTTTATTGTCCATTTGGCATTGACTCCCATCACACGCACACACACACACACACACACACACACACACACACACACACAAAATTGAAAGTCAGCTTTTCCTCAGCTGGTTTGACTGCATTTGACTGATAATTGCTCATGGTGTAAAAACAGGAACATTAAAACCAATTATGCCGTTAGATTGTATATGGATCAAACAGCAAAAAAAATTAAAGGAAAAAAAAGGCAACATTGTGTTTTAAAGGAAGTCAAACCCCTTGCTGTGGAAGAAGGCAATGCAATGCTCCTCTCAACCACAAAACCTTGTGGAAAAAGCCAAATAAAAAGCATTATGCTGCACAAAAAGATCGTGACTGTGTAAACATGCCAGAGGCTGCAAGAGCAGAGCTAAATCTTGTAGTTGCTCCGTACTTGTACATGTGAGAATGTCAAAAAAAACTTTCATTCTTTCTTTCATTTAAGGGCCACACTTTTTTTTTCAATTTCAAAGGTCTATTTGAAAATAATGTCACATTCAAAACCAAATATCCCACTCATTCAAAACAACAATAAAAATACAAAGAAAATAGAACTGTGGCTTCACACTTGTGCCAGTGTGCGGGTGTGTGTGTGTGTGTGTGTGTGTGTATACTTTTCTAGGTCAAAAATTGGTGAGTTACCCCAAAAATCTAAATGAGGATAAGCGTTATCAGATGAGTAGATGAAATGATATCCACAAAGAATTCTGTTACGTTAGCAGCATTTATCCAGTTATATCGTGGCACTTTCTGTCTTTTGCTCTTATTCTGAAAGACAAAGCACATGTCTTCCAGTCGCGGAAGTAGCTAACTTAGCAATCAATGGACGGTTAACGTTCACAAATGAATATCGCACAAAAAAGGCTAATAATACAGTCTGGTGTTACAGCTAATGGCTAATGCTAACAAGGCACTTAAAAGTGTATGTGTGTGTCGCTAATCATTTTGTCTTTGACGCACACAGCCGAACGAAATTTACAATCTGGCACAGTAAAATATAGGTTGAAGTTGTGTGTTTGTGTGTGTTTGAGAGGTTGGGGGGCTAATTCAAATGTGCAATGTTTCGACACGTTACCTCGATGATGTCGGCGTTGGTTCGGCTCTCGTGCGGCTCGTTGTATTCGGTGTACTTGAGCAGCACCTTGTCCATGTCGGTGCTGGCGTACTGGAAGAGCTTGTTCGAGTGGTTGAAGATGATGAGGGCGATCTCGCAGTCGCACAGCACGCTCAATTCGTACGCCTTCTTCATCAGGCCAAACTTTCGTTTGGTGAAGGTCACCTGTGCGGCGGAAAGAAACGTGGCGCAAGTTGAGAGGTGCGCTGACCAAGAATATTTCAGCTACAGATATTTGGCTAGTTCATTCAAGATTGGAGACTTCCTATATGCTTTCAAGGGCTGGCTTCTTGAGACTTTTTTGTGGCTTTATTCAGACATGCCTACTAAATTTCATTACGCTAAGTTCACCCAACTTTGGGCCAGTCAGGAACACGACGACTACCAAAGGATAAATGCTCGCGACCAGTACAGCAGCAGTCAGCTAGAGACACCCCGTGTGACAAGCCACCCGTGTAAAGACTCGATATTACAAATGTGGGCCAAAGCACTTGATTGACAGGCTGTAAGCTTTATCTACACGAGCTCAGTCAGGATTGCAGATCAACCCGACAGGTCTTGTTTACGCTCGATTTAACGGGAAGTACAATTTCAACACTTTTAATCACACTTCTGCTGTTTCCATTACGCCATTCATTGCATCAGATTGCATTCAAGGGAGGGGAGGGAGGCTGTTTTTAGGCAACAGACTCGAGGACCGGCTGGCCAAACATGCTTCTCGTCTGCTGTCACGTTGACTATCCTCGTCACTTTCACACTCTGCCATGCTCTTTTCCATGCCCGCCCTCTCTCTCTCTCTTTTTTCTTTCATACACGCACACTTGTGCTCCGTCATAGCACACACACACATTTGTGAGAGTGCTCAGAAGGTGAGAGCGAATGAGAGATGTGAGCGTGGGGTGCCGGTTTGCTTGAAGCAAAAATATTTCAGTCAACCAACAGAAGAATGCAGATTTCGACAAATCAGCAAGAAGATGAATGATTTCTGCAGATTTTGATTTCCAAGTCGTCAATCGGTTGCGGTGTCTCACAGGGCTCCATTTTAAGCCTCTTTATCATCTAAAAACAGAAGCTCTCTTCTATTTTGACGAGGGTTAGGCAACGAAACCCGGTAGCACATTTGTACCAGTTCTTATACATCCCGTACTTACCTTTTAAATAACAGCACAAAATGTAGTTACTTGTTTCTGCGGTAACTAAAAATTAGCAGTTGATTTGACCTTAGCCTACTGTCCCTCAAAAATGACTGCACCACTCACAATTTTTATTTAAAAAAAAAAAAGATTTAAGAAATTTTACTTTACTCAAATTTAAAGTAGTCAGTGTACAACTTGTACGGTGCAACAATGTTTTACTGTCACCTTGAAGTACTTAAACAGCAAATGTCTAAATGCTGACAACAGTAGCGACTACACCACCTACATCCCGAAGTGAAAATGTTCAAATTGTGGCCCAAGTATCAATATTTTGTGTAACCGTTTCCTTCATACATAATCTTAATGCGATCTTTATGATTTTTCAAAATTTAAGATAGTTTTTTGGCATAAGGTACCATATTGAGTTTTGCAGGAAAAGAATGTGAGCGATACCAGCGATTTCAAACACTCGATCCCCATTTACAACGGAGAGCTTGTGACACTACTGAGTCACATGACACTGGGAAGGGAAAATGGATAATTCGGCCCAATTTCAGATTCTGATTCAGAAAACTTTATTTATCCCCGTAGGACAATTTGAAGATGTTTAAGCACAATCATTGGACTGTACAGATCATTATAGTATAAAACCAGAAACGAATATCTTATTTTATAAGCACTGTTTCGCTGAACCGCTTCACATCTATGTTGATTCCATCAATCGTTTGCTTTTCCAGTCCCAGGACAATTAGACTGCATTTTGTCAAGTAGCATTCCTACCACGGGGATTGATAAAACTGCTTCACTTCTGTATTATTATGAGGTAAGAAATTTGGGGTACCGCCTTTTCCAAATCAGGACTATTAGGAAGGACTGTAGGTGGTCATAACAGCATTAAAATCAGTTTTGGTCACAATTGCTATTGCCGTCCATTCCCAACATTATTCATCAAAAAGTGTGTATGTGTGTGTGTGTGTGTGTCCGCGCGCATGCACAAATGTACTTTGGGATGAGCTTCAGGTGAGGTTAAGTTAAGATGACTCTTGAGGAAATGAGTCTGTCAACATGTGAGCGTGTGTGTGGGTGTGTGTGTATGTGTGTGCGTGATATGTAGATGGGCACGGAGATAAAGATGAGAGCTGTGGGGAGGGGAGGGAAGTGGAGGTGGGTGAGATGATCGCGGCACCGTGTGATGAGGTGGGAAACGGGTTGGGTGAGGGTGCGCGGAGGGGGGGGGGGGCGACGCGGAGGGAAAGTGGTTGCCCGTGGATACGACCCCGATATAATTTGATTTGTGGCAGCAGGAAGCGACGAGAGAACGAGGGCGAAAGGGGAGGAGGAGGAGTGAGAAGGAGGCATGACAGATGCTGCAACATGTCAGAGCAGCACAGGGGATGGAAGGATGAGAGAGAAGGTCCAACGTGAAAGAAGGACCTCACACCGAGTTACTTCCGTCCCTCGATTCCTTGATCTGATCCTCTCATCTCCGTCATTACTCGCCTCCTTGCCGTCATAAAGCGCAATCATTTGCTATCATCGTGCAGAGGGGGAGGTCATTGGGAGAGTGGGGGCTGAAAAAAAAAAAAAATCAATGACTGATGCCACCAGTTAGTGGACTTCATGCAACACAGACATTAAGCAGTCCACAGAAACAATGCTTCTAAAAATGAAATATTACTTCAATTATATGGCTGTTAGAATGACAATATACAGCGTTGCGAGGCTGGAAAAGCAGGTTCGTCGGTGCCAGAAGTTGGCGGACTGCATGCAATATAGATGCAAAGCAAAGCATCCATCCAGCGCCCCCCCCCCCCCTTCCTACTTTATTGGGTACTTTGCTTCTCTCAGATTCGATCCAGGACAAACTAGCTGGACATTAGGTGAAGAGCAGGTAACCAAGGCAACGGAAGAAAGCCAAAAGGATGGATTTAAATTTTTTTTTTTTGATGCGTGCACGCATGCGAGTCTCTTGGCAGAGTTCTGCTCGCGTGGCAGATGGATGAGGAAAACCACCACTGAGAGATGCGGCGGACTCTCGTCGTTTTCCCGTCGTCAGCGGCTCGCTAGTGTTTGCTAGCTCACGCGCAAGCCCGGAACGTCAACACGCTCAGAGCCGCCATGGCAACTGGCGTGGATGAAATGATGACTCGAATGGTAGGAATAATTTTTTTTTTTTTTTTTGCTTTGCTTTGCTAGCTAGATTTTTGGGACAAGAATTTCTTCTTTGGTGATTTTTTTTTCCCTCAAGATAATAATCGTAAAAGTATTCACAATTTACCCCATGTCGACTTCAAATATGGTAGGAATCATTCTTTTTAGGACACGCTGGTCTTTGTGCTTTCAAAAAGCTCTTTCACACAAAGTCTTCTTGAGACTTTTTTGTGGGTCTATTCATGTTAGAGCTGTCTGTCTCCCAAATTTTATGTTGGTATTCAAAACTAGCTTTGGCATTTAATCCTTTGACGCACCCTCTAACCTCATAGCCTGATAATCTGTCCATTGCAGTGACCGCTGTCCCTGAAAGGGCTCATGAAAGTAAGAAAGCGGACGTTTTTCAGTGTTTTTGGGGTAACATGCTAAAATGGTCACACCCCCAAAAAATGTCAGACTTCCTGTATTTTTTGGGGTATGTCTTCTTGAGACGCTTCTGTATGTCTACTCATGAAAGGATTTTAACTAAAATAGCGACTTCATGCGTCTTTTCAGACATCGGTTTTTGAGACTTTTTTGTGGATCTACTCCTGATAGACAAAAGTGAAACTGCCTTCAATGGCTTTACTCAACAATGCACTACCGAGAGTCATCCAACTCAGCCGCCCATGAAAACTCAAGCATTTCCCAATTTGGGGTTGTTCTTCACTCTGTATCCGTTTTATAAATTTGACAGCAAGCTGACAAAATTTCTAAGGCACATTTATATGGAAGCTGTAGAATGGCCAGAATGACTTACCAACCAAAATGGCAAAAAAAAAAAAAAAAAAAATGTCAATTTTCTTGGGGCCATACATTTTGTACCAAAAGCTGACAGGTTTGCATAATAATAAAATCGCATTTTCTTCATCCGGCACCGGTGTAAAACATTTGTCTTGACAAAATGTCAATACTGGCTGGAAAAAAGGGAAAAAAAGCCTAAAACCCAGCAATGCTTCACAGTGTGTGAGTAATGCTTGAAAGGAGAACAGAAAGAAGAAGAAATGTGCAATTGGAGATACTGTCATGCTTCCAGTCGGGCCCACACTCGCGCTGGGTGTTTGTTTGGTAGAGCTTTTTGGAAACATCTCCCCAATCAACATGTGGGAGGGTGACGGGCCCTCATGTTCTCCGACATCCATTCGATTCCCTTTCGTCTGTGTCGCTCTTCATTAAGCTTCAAAAGAAGACCTTTTATTCATTCTTTTTTTTCCTTTTTTTTTTAAACAGATAACTGCAAATAGACGGGTGCCCTTTAATTTAAGAGAATGCCTCGACTCGGCCTCATTTCAACATATCGGTTATTCGTGAAGGATGCCGATACTAGTTGGTGCGACGCTGCGGGTGTTTGCCACATTTGGTGAATCATCAAATGCGCCAGAAAGAGAGAAAGCTCTTTGTTCACACTTATCTGTCACCGTGTTAATTGAAATTGTTAGGTGTCACAAGTACTAGAGGTATGCCATACTCTCAGTGGTTTCATAACAATCTCTCTGGATGTTATGAACTTCTATTCCCACGCCAGCCCTGCCGCAAATAGCAAAGAAAGGCAAACAGTATATACATATATTTTTTGTCCTCTGCCAAGACCGAGTAATATTACTGTGGATTACTGAGATATCCGCGTTATGTATCGATATGAATTTTATGCCGCCGCAAGTGGCTGAGGCAAGCATGGCAAACCTTCAAACTTCCATTTGGTTCATTCCTGATTTATTCCTGGAATTTTGCAATCCTCAACCTCACCCCAGGATCGATCAATTAATCCATCCAGTGAGTTCGTCAAACCCTATCGACTCTCCGCTGGACACCTGATATGAGCTCTAGATGCATCAACCGCAAAAAACACAAACACAAAAAAACCCCCTAAAAACAAATAAAATTTTTTAATGCAGATATGTGAACCTGTATGTGACAAACCGAGAGTATGCGGGGGGGCGGGGGGGGGGGGGTCCCACAGTTATTCGCTGAATTGCTTCAGCCCCAGTTGCAATTCTAACAACCATGTGAGCTTCGAGTGATTTTGTTTCAACTTTTTTTTGGAATCAAATTATTTGAAGGTGCAACTTGAACAACCGTGTGCAAAAGCGGCGACCGTAGCAAGACCAGCTGAGAGGGTTCAAACTGTGCATTTAGCGCTAACCTGTCTGTTGCGCTCGTCGGTGATCCTCTGAATCTGAATCTTTTTCCTCCCCATGTTGATGTCGTTGCGGCGGACGTGGGGGAGGGGGGGTTCACGGTGAACGGGAGCTGAATCTTCTTCCACTTCCCGCTCGTTACGTTGAAACACTTCCTGCCGGACACGGGAGCCGTTTATTCAATGATGACGATGGAGAAAGAACAGCGGACCGGCGAGCCTTCAGATCATGGTCCTCGTTTCCAGGGCGGCTCATCCACACTGTGCCCTTGCCTTCACCTCAGCTGGCTGGCTCCTGGAAAACAACACACGGGCGATCAACACACAGGCAGCGATGTGTTGGTGATGGTGGTGGTGGTGGGGGGGGGGGGGGGGGGGTTCTCGGTTTTGCAGACCGTGACCCATTTCAGCCACCACAAACACCGTCTTTGCCTCAACCCAGCCGATAAACAAGAGAATAAATGAGGCAGTCATCAAATCAGCCGCACATGAAACAAGTCGAGCTGGGGGAAGGGGAGGATTGGGAGGGGGGGGGGGGTGATTTTGTTGCTACATGGAGAGCAGGAGGCCCTCGGCAGCCCAGCGAGCGAGGAGGCTGTGCTGTGTCAGCTTCATTAGAGGCATCACCGCCACATCACTGATCGGCCGGTCGCCCACGGCAACCGGCTGCCCGGTCGCGGCCGCCTGGCACGCCGGCCAATGCAGAGAGGACAGCGGCTGCGCAGCCTTTTGTGTGCGTGTGTGCGTATATATGTGTGTGTGTGTGTGTGTGTGTGTTTTGGTTTTTTAATTCTTCTGACCTTTATTTGCTCTGTTTATTCTTCTTCTTCGAAGGAAAAAAAAATTGATTCATAAAAAGTTATATTTTGTACTGCTTGCATCGCGAGTCAAACACTTAAAAAATAATGGAATAAAGACAATTAAAGCTATCTATTTAAATATGACTTCAATATTGTCATAATTTTTTTTCATGATGTTCTGTCTCTTATTTGCCCTGTAAATGTCGTCAATTGGCATTTATTTTTTCTTTGAAAGATGTGTTTAGTGACTTTGCGATTATCGTGTCGAGAAAAATTACAAAAAGGAAAGTTAAAAAATATGATTTCAACCTTGTAGATTGGAGAGTTTTTCTGGCAGAGAAAAACATCATTTAAATCCCGAAATATATTTAATATTTTGTGATTAAAAATGATCAATTTGTATATTTTAGGGAATATTAAAATTAGGCTGCATTTTCTTCTTCAACAAAAATTAATTAAGACTTTTTCCTGAAAAGTATTTATTTTTTTCCGAGAAAAACGTGATTTTATTTCTTCTTGTGATAGTTTTTTGAATATCAAAGGTATACAACTTAATTATTGTTGTGTTAAAACTACAAATGATTTCTAGAAAAACACTTTACTTTTAGATGATTTTAAAAATATATACAGTATATATATTTTTTTTCAATCATAGTGTTCTTGTCTTAAAATACAACTTCATTCTTGTAATACTACACCTTGTTTTCTCAAAAGAAAACTACTCTCAAAATATTACACCCCCCCTCCCTCCAAAAAATTACGACCTCAATAGTATGACTTAATTTCTAAACTTTTTTGGGGAGGGTGAATTTTCAATTTTATTATTATTATTCTATATTTTTCAATTAAGACTTGTTACATTTCATATTATGCCTTATTTTCCTTAAAATATTACATATAAATATATATAAACACACACACACACACACACACAACTTATTCTTAGAGCAACGCTTTTTTTTCTTAATCTTGAAGAGACCCCAAAACATTCCACTTCAATGCAAAAGAAAAAAAAAACATGACGGGAATGTGTAAGAAAATGTATGTGGAATAAGTCTGAGTCCAGCCCCCGCCTAAATAAATGGTGCTTCCGTCCAAGCGTGCGAGTAGTAAAAGTTGGCGGTTGTGGTCGGGAGAACGTTCCTAACGTTCCAAAGTCGAAGAACGCGTGCAGTGTTGGTGCAAAGTTATGAATGAATGAGCAGGCGGCGCGACGCCGGGAACGCCGAGGGAGACCGGGGCTGCTTTTGGGCGTCGTTGCTCCTATTTGTGGCTGCGATGTAAAAATAGCCATCCATAAATAAAGACATACTGTACAAGCAGGCACGCAGACGGTTGTGTACGCACGAGCCGCGATGACGCCGCGCCAGCTCGCCGACATCGCTGCCTACCTGCTGGTCTCCATTGCGAGTCTTGTTATGCGGACAGAGGCCAAATTCAATGGCTACAAATGTACGCGGCAAAGCTCTTTTTTTAACCTATGTGCAAATACAGCGGCTGTGTGGAGTTTACATGTTCTCCCTCTGGCTGCGTGGGTTTTCTGCGGGTACCCGGGAGTGTTCAATCAGTCTTCCAAATATGCATGGAAGGCTGATTGAACACTCCAAATTGTCCCTCGGTGTGAGTGTGAGCGCAGATGGTTGTTCGTCTCTGTGTACCCTGCGATTGGCTGGCAACCGGTTCAGGGTGTCCCCCGCCTACTGCCCGAAGACGGCTGGGATAGGCTCCAGCACACCCCGCGGCCCTTGTGAGGATAAAGCGGATCAAGAGGATGGATGGATGCGCAAATACAGGCGTACGATTCCAATCTAAATTGTAAGATGAAAATATTGACATGGTTCTAACTCATTAATTCAAGTCTACTAAATAACAACGGAAGATACTTGAAAAAGTATGAATTCATTCTTTATAATGACATGACTTCATTCTCACATGACAGTTTTGTTTCAGGCCCCCCCCCCTTTTTTAAGATAACCATTACTCCTCCCACAATGCGGAAATTTTACAATTACTCTCGCTTAGAAATGTCAGGTTTTGAGACAAAATTTGTTTCTCCAAAAAATACGACTTGATTATCATTTTATGATGTCATATATCCCTGAACTTGTCATGTTGAAAGTTCTTTCTTTTAAAACAAAATCCGACTTAAATGCTGACCGAATTGTCAGACGATTACTTTTTCTTCAAAGAAGGATCTCATATCCCTTTTCTTTAAAAATACGATTTGAATCCCGTAATATTCCAACTTGAAAAAAATAAAAGGAAAACTGTAGAAACAAATAACCACGGTTTCAAACGACAATACGAACTGTTTGAAATCTGAGTGCAAGCTCCACCAACTGAATTGCTGATGAATTATGCACTGACGGAAGTGAGTGAGGGAGTGAGGCGTTTTGGTGCTAATTGTTTTCCTGATGAACAACCGGAGGCTAGAACTTCTACAGCGAGGTGTCGAAACTGTCTGCAACATTCTTGTTCAATTCTGCACCTCTGCACTCGCGAAAAAAAATAAAATAAAATGAATAAATAATAGATTTGGTGGTTTTTTTGTCTCTGGGGAAAAAATTGGAAAAACGTCTGAACTCTGTCTTGTAATAATAGGAAATTTGTTTCAAGTTTTTGTTTTCAAAAACATGGTTTTAGTCTTAACGAGACTTAAATGCTGTGATATAATTTCTCTTAGTTATATATATATATATATATATATATATATATACATACATACACTTACTTTAGTTTCTCATTATCTCCATGTCTTTTTTTCTTGAAAAAACATGACTCCAATTTCATTATTTCGTGCCATATTTTTTAGGTGGAAAAAATATGACTTTATTCATATTTTCCTCTCTCTGAGTGAGTGAGAGAGAGAAAGAGAGAGCAAGAGAGAGAGAGAGATACATATTCTCTTAACATCGAGATTTCTTTCTTGAAAAAGTAACTTTATTGTTGTGCTATCAAAACTTTTTTTCCAGGGGAAAAAAAAAAAGTTAAATCTTATTTATGAATTATTCACTTGATGAGGGGAGGGAGGGAGTGCGGCAACTTGTCGCTAATTGTTTTCTTGATGAAGAACCGGAGGCTACAACACGTACAGCGGGAATGTCGAAAGCATCAGCAACATCCTTGTGAAATTCAGGACTTGGGGAAAAAAAAAATCCATTTTTAACTCTTCTTCAAATGGTCGCCTCCCTTTCCGCTGGCACAGATTTGATAAGAGAGTTCAGAGGAGGATAATGAATTCTACCTGGATCAGATCATTAGTGCACAGTGTGTATTAAAAAAAAAAAAAAAAAAAGGAGGTGGTCCTAGAGTGTTGCACATTCTTTCCGATGACATGCTTGTTGGTATGTTCAATCCAAAAGATAAGGTGTGTGTGTGTCATTTCTACAGTCAGTCGCAGCCGTCGTTAGCTGAGCTGGAATTCAAAAGCGGCTGCGGGGATTCTCCATCGCATGAGAACCTCCTTTATCCACCTGGATGTGGTCAAATCGCAACCTTGTTACTCTTCACAAGCGACCGCTGATGTTTATGCCGAGAGCCTTGAGTGGCGTCGTGTCAGAAACATAAACACGGATAATTAGCCGATCTGCGGCGGACCTAGATAGGAACCCTGGAGGATGCCTGGCAACATGAAAAGTGGGTTATCTCGGGAGAGCGTGGACATTTTGTGAGCGGACATAAAAGGAGACGTGACGCGGCGGCGCTCTTGAGGAAATGAAGAATATCTGAGGTGCAGCTACTTTTGATGAAAAGTACATTGTCCCTACAGACGGACTGGGCAGAAGAAGCAGTCAGAAAAAAAATACCTCCTCTGATTCCAGCTCCTTCAGTGGGAATGTTTTTTTTTTGCTTTCTTGATTTTTTTTTCAACATTTGAAGTTTTGTCTCGTGGACTTTTGACACTGAAAAGACAACAGCATCAGATTACGAGTCGGCAAAACAAGCGTAACCTAAGCGTAAGACCGCATTTTCTGTTGTATTTTTAAATAAGACATAATATGTTTGTTTTTTTTCCGCAATAAAAGACTGTGTCTTCATAAATGCTTGAATATGATTGTATAAAAATCCACAAAGGACAAAGAACCATGGCACACCTGTCATCGGCTTCTCACACTCTAGTGCACTTGAATTCTTGAATTTTTATGAGGATGGTTCTGTCTCATGCAACTGCAAAATGCAGCTTCCACTGAAACGATGGCTTGGTGCGGCGGTAGAGAGGCTGCCTCGAAGAGACTTTTGTGGTGATATTTGGTGACTTTTTCAAACGCAAGTGTGACAGTTATCAAAAGCTAACACTTTTCGCTCACTCTAAAATATGTTGAAATTGTATTTCTCTTTAGAATCGTAAAAGGTATTCCAAATGCAACACTATTTGGATGCAAGACATGAAAAAGTCAGTCTGACAGATTTCCCTTGGAACAGTTCTAAATTGTGAAAATAAAAATGCTTAATAAATAAAAAGGCCCCGGGCAGATTAGACTGACACGGCAACACAGTGAGGCTGAAATTCGATTGGACAAAATAAATTCAATGTTCGCATGGACTGCACTGAAAGCAGTGGTCGCTGACCACCCACCCACTGCTTGAATGTATCCTTGGATGTGAAGATTTTGATTTATTCTTTTTTTTTTAATGCTAAAAAGCAAAATCCCAGTGAACGCGTCCGCTAAGCTCAGCCAAGGGGGGGCATGCTAGGTCGTTGCCTCAGAGCAGCCTGTCACACAGATTAGCACTAAAAGAGCAGTTCGAGAATGTTGCATGGCGGCATCATTATCCCTGACATCTGTTGCTGCATTTCAAAGCTTCAATCTGCTCTATGTGGTGGAGCTGAAAGGGCCGTGAGGGGGTCTCGGTGTGACTATTATATTTACTTGCCGTCATCACCTGCCGGACGATGGGAAGCCGGAGGGTAAGTCACCCAGATCGAGGCGGGCTAACGGGTGACCTTACCGCCGACGAGCTGCCTCCGGCCTCCGCTTTTCATGCTGGCGGAAAATGGGTGACCGTGACATGCCGGAGTCAGAGCACAAAATCACTACGGTTTTTCAGACGCGACTGATGCGGTGCAACGTTCACATGACGGAAGTCGAGATTTGACAACTTGCCACTGTTTCCTGCATGGATAATTGAAAATATTTTTCTTGCAAGCCTCGTGAGTAAATTCCCGCAATTTGAATGCCGATTCCATGCTGTATTCCGTTCAAAAATATTTTGCCAAAGTCATCATTTGCAAGTATTCCTTCTTCGATAAATACAGATCATTCCCCAATTTTAGTCCCCAATTTTGATTTGTCTTTTAGATATTTTTGTTTAAGGATAAGCAGTCACAGGCGTATTTGGAGCTCTGTGGTACAGGTTGAACTTGAAAACGTCATCTGTTTACAGAAGTGACGTTTTTGCTCCTCGGTGGCATGGGTTGTTTTTTTTGTTCTTTTTTGGGGAAGACTTTCCACTCACTACGCATCCCTGCAAAGCAACGTCATGCCATCTATGCTACCTGCTAAGTACAAAACCACAAACTGGACTAACACGCTCACATTCAGGAAAGTCGACAGCGAGACAATGATGCAAAGGAGTAGAAATGTCGCGTTCGATGGGGGGGGGGGGGGGGGGACTTTTGTGTAGCTGTTTCACTGATGATAAATATAGACAAGTTTCCCTACGTAGCTTTGATGAACATCGTAGATTGTTGATCGTTCGTGGTTCTTATCGGGAACAAAATTGTCCAACAAGAGAAAACAGTCTGAAACACAATTTGTATCCCGTTCCGATGTACACAATATTAATGGGTTGAACTATTTCAGACATATGAAAGTAAAGTCTGCCACTAGGTGGCAGAAGTGAATCCTTAACACATAGTCGCCGCACATAACAAACCTACGGCGCAAAAGTAAATCTAAGAGTCAATGAAAATGAATAAATCACGAGGTCGGGGAAAGCAAATGACGAATACTCCTGTTTGGGGGAATAAACTAGCAACACCAAACCTGTAATTATGAATAAGTATTTACAAATTATCAAAAAAAAAATACCTTGAAGGCATGCTGGGTTTGCTTTTCTACGATACAAGTACAACAGTTTTCTTTTATCTTGAGCCCCACCAAAACACACAGCCATTGTGTGGCAGAATCGAGCGAGGCGGCGCAGCAGCTAGCGATAGCCTGTTCAGCCACGAGCTACGGCTAGCTACTACTCCATGCTCAACATGCCGGCAACGAGGAGAAACGCCGAATTACTGCAGTCGCTCGGTGTCAACAAAGCGGATTTAGTGGTGGGAGCATCTGCAGGTGGAGGTAAGAGGAGAGTTAGGAGACGGGGTGAGATGTTGGCCTGGTATCGGAAAGATGGTTTTTGGGCATCCACGCTGCCAAGCACTGGCAGAAGAACCCCTCCCTTTACACTCACCGCAATCCACTTAATCAATCACGGAGGAGGCTTTAGAGAGATGTACAACTCGATTGCTGTATTTTGCCAATAATATCACCAAACATGGCTACATAATCTGTTTTCAAATTCAATGTCAACATTTGTGTATTACCCCCCCCCCAAAAAAAACGTTTTCTTCCAATTTATTATTGTTCATCTATTTTTCAAATTACTATTCTTCAAAATAATGACATTTTTCGAATATTGTAATTTTCCTCGGTTACAATATTTTGAAAAAAAACTATCATTTTGGATCTATTTTCACTTTTTTTCCAAAATTAATTACACCAGCGACTATTTGTTGATGAGTAATCATGATGAAATACTTTTCGCGTTGTGGATAAGCGGTAGAAAATGGATGGAGGGATGGATGTCTATTCTATTTTTCATCTAATATTTAGTTTGTTATTCTCTCTCTCTCTCCCTTACCTAATCAGCACAGCGTTGACAATTATGTCCTGACTGTTTTTTTTAGTTGTTGGTTGTTTTTTTTTCTAAACTGAATGCCTGGATGAAACCCTTCAACAGCATCTCCATCAAGACAATGGGGAACCTCTGTGGCGCATCACAGGCGAGTGCCGCCACAACAAAACAAAATTCCCCAAAATGTCCATTGTTCGCCACAAGCATGACGACTGTAGTACGACTATGTCGTTTGACCTGTCTGGTTACATCAGCAACAAGAAGCAAAAGAAGACTCAGGGGCACACCCATCCCGCCGTTAGGTGCGACATTGTTGTGAAGTGGACAAACAATGACGAGGAAAGTGTTTTATGGTCGGGGCGGCATTGTTCCCGTTTGTGACTTTGTCTTGGCACTACACGACCATTCATCAACAATCTCGCCGTGCCAAGGCAATTAAACTAACTTCAACCTGAAGTATTCAACGACCAAAGGGAGCAACTTTGTTTCGATGGTTATTTAGAGTTCAGAAGTGGATAGAAATATTTGAATTCGTGATTGGTTTGGTTTCAATGACTCGTGCATAATACACTAAGTCAGATGCGCAAGTCATAATTGAGTCCCAAGTCCGAGGTCATTGTGGCAAAAACTGAGCAGGTTAAGTAGATTCTCCACTAAATTTCAATCAGGTCGATTGATTTAAAGCAGCTGTTTTTTTTTGTTGACGGGATCGTTTATACAGACAAGAGTTGGTCATTGGCGGTGTATATCTGCTCTGCACTCTTACTTACGTTGCAGTCTGCATTGGCAGTTATCCAGTACGTATCAGATTCTGATCCACATTTGAAAGGGGCCTAGATTTGAGGATATCCGATGACTTGCGTTTCTTTCGCTTTGCGCTGATGTGGCACTTCTCAAAATTGTGACACACACACACACACACACGGAAAAAAAAAAGAATCATGTCACTTGAAGCATGCAAGTGTAAATACAGCCTGAGGTGGCCGACCAAAACAGAAATATCGTCCGAGTGAGTGGGAGGAGGAACTCCGGTACGATTGCACCTGTGCGTTTTATAGCCGTCAGCGCAAAGCGTAAGATGAATTTCATCTGTCATTTACGGTGAATCACGGGAACCACAAGCATGCGTAAGGTGTTCAAGTCACAACAAAACAAACCTGGCAGACATTTTGACAACTGCGAGAGCTTTTCGGCACGCAACCTGCGCCACTGATTGCACGCGGTCTATGAAGCGTTTGTTGTCGAGATGAACTTTAGAAACAAGCATCCGCCAGCTGCTTGGAGACCGGCCCGGCTGACCGATGTCTCCCGCTGAGAGCTTTCCTACCGTCGTCTAAACAAAATATGGCGTCAAATCAAATGCCAACTGGACAAGTGACACCAAGACAGGCCAAGACAGCGGTCAACAAACTGACACCAAGCCTTGTCGATTAAGGGTGAGAGCTGTCAGCAAGAAGTTTAGTCCAGCGTGTCCCAACCTTTATTGAGCCATGGCTAGAGGTGGGTAGCGTAGCTGAAAACCGTACTCAAGGAAGATACTGTAGTTGTATTCCAAATAAATACTCTAAGTACTGTACACTTTGGTTCAGGCAATTCAGCCTTAGTGTGAAAATCTGTGGATGAATTTAAGCTAGCTTTATATATAGCGGAATAGCGGTTAGCCTCGCTAGCTTTTGTTTATTCCAATAAAGATTCATACCAGCGGGACCTTGAAAATGATAGCCAGCGGCATGAAGAGAAACTCCATCGTATGCAAAATGATATGTCCTATAATACGCGGGCAACAACTGTGTGCTAGCAAGAACTTTATTCATCACACAACACGCACCGACACGGCGACACGTGTTGCTTTTAACACCTGTCGCAGTACAGCATACGGCCGTACGATGTTACAAGCGCGTGGAACTATTTGACCCCAAATGAGACCTGCAGAATGGTATCCCCAAATATAATAACAGATAAATGCTTATTTTTAAAGGCACTTACCGGTGGTTACAGTGTCTCTTCTAACAATAGTGTGCTGGAAAAAAGGTAAACAATGTCATTGATGAATGGATTTCAAATTCAATTTCATCACATGATCGCTAACTACAAGAAGACCTTAATTGGCGAACCTGGACATGGACCTGCTCCTCCCGCTAATAATTAATGCTAATAGTCACCTTGCGCAATAGAAGTAGAAGGACTCACAATGAGCTAAAATCTGTTCAGTCTTTTGATCTTGGTGGAGATCTGAGTGTCTTTCGGTTAGCTTTAATGAAACTTTAGCAACACAACGTCAACATTTATGCCAAGAACACAGTAAGATGACCGTTCACAGCTGCCCACTGATTGGCCGGCCTCATTTCACTGTCAAGGATTGTGATTGGCTTTGAGTTATGGACGCTTTGTATTGACTGATTTGAATTTGATTTATTCCCATTGACCAAACCGAGTTCAATGGAATTGAGTTTTCCCATATCACGACTTATGATACAGTGGACGCAGTGGTTCTGATTTTACAGCTTTGAGGATACGCTAACAAACGCGTCATAATTCACGCGGGGGGAAATGAATCAACATGGCGTCACAGTGTAGGTTAGCAAACTGCCGCGAAAGAAGAATTCATATATTCATGCTGACTTTTAAAGGTAAACAACGGTGTCTCGACAGGTGGCGGCGAGCCCACCAATCATGACGCTCGACACATTAATAGCCTTGCGAGGCAAGGGGTGGGGGGGGACCAACAGGTGCGGGCGTTACGAGGCCCACTGCCGCGCGAGCTAGCGGGGCTGTAAATCTATCCCGAGACACATAACCCCACCACCGCTGCCGCCTCCCCTCACCCCTCAATGACATCCACCACCAACTACCCCTTGTTGCAGCTCAGCAGCTGACGACGGCCTCTCCTGGCCGTCTGTCAGAGGTGGGAGTAAATCACATTTGTGCAAGTCATACGTAAGTCTCTAGTCTTAACCATCAAGTTTCAAAGTAAATCCCCAGTTGCTGCGGCCAAAATCAAAGCGAGTCAAGAAAGGAAAAAAAGAATTGAGTCAAGTCATTATTTGGGTTCAACACGTCATAAGTCGTACAATCTTGCTTGGTCACGGCATTTAATCGTACCTTAGCCGCTTTGAACTCAGTATCTGTTGAGTACTTGGTAGCTTGGTTAGCTGTTCTCACATATTCACAATTCAAAACCAATCTCCATATCGTTTGAGAAGTCAACTTGAGTCCCATGACGATTAAGTCAAAGTCAAGTCAAGCCAAGCAAGACCAACATTGGCGACTTCAGTCGGACTTGAGTCCCCCACCCGTGCTATCTACACTGTAAAATTCACCCCGCTGAGAGCTCTGATAACTACAGACTACCGCAATCAAACATCAAAAACTAAAATAAACCAACAACCAAGTAACCACAGCTTGTCCTGAATTCGGACTTGGACAAAAACCTTTTAGTTCCCTACTAGACTTCCAGACTCTCAGGTCATACATCCAAATGTTATTTCCTGTTTTCATCATCAGGCTTCTGTATTGCGTTTTTTGAAACATGCTAGTCCACAAGGCGAACAAACCAAAAAAAAAACGTCAAGATTGAAAATCTTTCAAATCAAAGCAAGACAAGAGTCTGCCAAGATATTTTTTGTTACCAGGAAGTTTTGGAGTAAGACACCTTACTTCCTTGACAAAATTTTCCCCTTTACTTTTTAATTGACATTTTACGACAGGTTATGATTAAGTCGAGAAATGGCGCAATCCAAATAAACTCGCCTTGCTTTGAAATCACCTCACTCAGGTCTTCAATCGCTCTTACCGTGGGAAAAACCTTGCCGGTTCAAAAGCCAGGCAGTAGTCCAGATCCAGGTCTAAGATGGCAGCTAGCGTCCCTGTCGCAAAAGAAAGGAAGGTCGACGGAGCGCCGGCGCGGTGGCTCCACCAGCGAACGTCCGAGTGACAACTGCTGCTGGAACGCCCCCCCCCCAACACCCACCCCCACCCCACCGAGTTTTGGACACCCACAAACTACCCTGCTCACTGAACACCCTGAACACGCCTCCTTAACCTAACACCTCACGCAAACACATGCACTCCACGACGGCCCCCCCACGCCACCCCATCCCCACCCCATTCCACCCTCCACCTCCTCCCACATCGCCGCTGTTCTTCTGCATGCCTTCAGCAACTGCCTTGATTCGTCAGCCCTCCATGTTGGACAATGACAGCAGATTATTATTTTTTTGGTGGGGGCGGGATAATAAAATTTCACCTTGCAATATACAGTATATTTCTGCATCAAACGGTCTGCACGATCAATGTACGAGTCTATTCCATCATTTGACAGCATTGGGTCAGAAAACAGCATTTTTTAATACAATTTCTAGAATCTCGACATAATAAGGATCAGTTGGCTAGTCGAGAAGTCAAGTTTACTTTTCGGCGTCGACATTTCAATCTTGAAGCCATATTCACGTGTTTCAAGCATTTCATCTCCCATCCATCCATCCATTTTTTTCATCTGCTTATCCTCACGAAGGTCGCAGCTGTCTTCGGGCAGTAGGCGGGGTAACACCCTGAATTGGTCGCCGGCCAATCGCAGGCCACGCTTGGACAAAACAATAGTTTGCGCTAACACTCACACGCAAGGACAATTTAGTCTTCCATTCACCTGCCACGCATGTTTTTGAAATGTGGGAAGAAACCGGAGTACCCGCACAAAACCCACGCAGGCACGGGGGAGAACATGCAAACTTCACACAGGAAGGCCGGAATCGAATCCTCGCACCTCTGTACTGTGAGACGGACCTGCTCATCTCATCTTCCAATTGGCCCAATTTATCAGCCCTTCGGACTCACCCGTCTGCTTTTGTCTTTTTCCAACATCTTCCTTCAGAGCAGACTTTTAAGCCATCTCATGAGTCGAGTTGATCACTTTACAGTGTTTTCAGTGACCAAACTTCATCTTGTTACACTTTTTTTTTTTTTACATCAAAACATCAATTCACTCCATTTCAGCAGGTCCAGTCCATCACTTTGAAGCGTTTTTAAAACGCGAAACTTAATCTTTCACATACGTCGAGACCGTCCCGTGAGATTAATCCATCACGCTGCGGTGTTTCTAACTCACAAAACATCATGTGATAACGCTTGCCGTCAAAAATTCAGTTTCATCTCGTCCATTACTTTGCACTGTTTAAACCAAAACAATTTCATTTGAAACTTTACTTTTTTTTAAAAATACATTTCAACCCATCAAACAGTCTGTTGAATCCATTTCAAGAGTCTAGTTTATGACTCTGCAGTGTTTTTAAGCTCTCAAAAGTTCATAGACTTACTGTACGTTTTTCACCTAAAACTAGCGGTACAATCCATTGTTTCAGTCTAGAAAACAAATTCAAAAGTATGATTTGAATTTGTATTCACGTGAGTCTATTTTTAACTTTGGGTCAAACCATGAACAAAGTCAATGGCAGGAGGGTGAAAACAATACAAAAAGATGATATGTGTGTATGTGTGTGTCGATTGGGGAGCTGCTGGCAGCAGGATGTAAGCAGCCTCCATGCCTTTTTTCCCACTGGCCCCTCACAAGAGTCCTTCCAACCCCCCGCCCCCGCCCCAACACACGAACGCGCACACACACAGACGCTTATGTGTCACCTGTACATGAATAAAAAATATATACATGCAGATGCAAATACCAGACTGTACATTAATGAAGTGTAAGGGTGTGGCTATCGAATATTTTGGTATGTGTATAATTTTTATACTTGAACAGCGCAGATTTTTTTTTTTACATTTTTCCAAATAACGCACCAAACTTCAAATAACTCCCCTTTTAGCATTTTACCTTGTCTCTGACAGAATCTGACCACCATTTTGATTATTTGAACTGCTCGGTCAACACTAAGACAGCTGGACAAGTCCACGCACGCACACACACACACACGCACACACGCACACACACACACACGCACACACACACACACGCTCAGCTGTCAAGAGAGTTGTCCAAACACATTGCTGATGTCTCGTCTCGTGCCTTTCGGCCAAACGACACAGTAGTGGTGGTGGGTGGATCGATCCAAATATGGATAATATTGATACAGACATCGGTAGTGACGAAGATGGATACCATTGAGATGAGATAAGGGAAAAAAAAGCCGGAAAACACTTCAAAAGTCATTCATTCCATTTGATAAGAACCCATCGAATTTGAAACCCTTGCGCTGTCTTGAAAACATTTTGAATTTGAAACCCTTCACTGATTGAGGCCTAACTCAGGCTTGAAACTTGAATTGAAGCCTGAACCGTATTTATCCGTTTAAAAAAAAAAAAGCAACCCGACCATTGCAGATCATCTTTTTCTACATTCTCTGCATCAAACGAGCCGTTTCTTTCGTCTCAAGTGTCTTGTCAATCACCCCTCGTGCTTTCAAGTCACAAAAAGTCATCGTTTTCGACACCCCCCGGCCCCCACATCAAACCGAGCTTTGATGTCATCTCGGGAATTTAAAAGACGGTAACTTTGCAGTGAGTTCAAGGTACGCAACAGGATGTTTTTCCCCATTAAACAAGCCATGAGTCTGTGTCGTCTATCAGTTTGCCGGGTCTTAGGTAGGGCTGAACCATTTTGAAAAATTTAGAAAAATGAGAATTTTGACCTCAATATTGCGATTGCGATATATTATGCAATTATTTTTGATGCAATTTTTTAAGGGTCTCTACCATTTTCAAGGCCCTTTTCTATTTTATATTTAATCTTTTTTTTTCAAAGTACTGTACATATATTAGATTTTTTAACCCTTTCAGGGACAGCGGTCACTACAGTGGACAGCTTAGCATGAAAGGGTTAGAAACGGTTTAGGCTTATAATTTGCATTTATATGAACCACAAATTAATATGAGAGACAGTTTATTTCATGACTTGAATAGAAGCAGTGAAGTTACTGAATGCTTTGTCGTGCCGTCTTTTAAGCTTCCACTATGACAAGTTCCCAAAATTCTATCAGGCAAAGTGTGGCGTAAACATGTCAGTCCGTCCAAAAGACTACAAGAAGAACGCAAACAAATCTGTGACTTGATCATGACAACTTTTCACGAAATAAAATGTAAACATGTTGAACGCACTTTGTTCCAGCGCTGAACTTATCTACACACAATATAAATAAAACACTAAAATATACTGGACCGTATATTCCGCACTATAAGGCGCTTGGGAGTATAAGGCGCACCTTCAGTGAATGGCCCATTTTAAATCTGTTTTCATACGTATATAGGGTGCATCGCTTTATAAGGCGCAGAGAATAGAAGCTACAATAGCAGGCTGTGGTTGTGTTTGCATCCACTAGATGGAGCTATGCTAAAGGGAATACAATACAATACAGCTTTATTTAGAAAGAGCTTTCAGAACCGCTGCGGCTGTAACAAAGCGCTTTACAAATTTAAAAATACTACGGCCAAGAAATCAAAATATTGATCCATGTATAAGGCGCATCGGTTTATAAGGCGCACTGTCGGCTTTTGAGAAAATGGAATGCTTTTAAGTGCGCCTAATAGTGCAGAAAATACGGTACATATCTATTTGACGAAAAAAAAGCCTATCGACTGACCAAAACTGCATTTGAAAAATGCATTCCACGACTGTGTGATGTTGATTTGAATTTCCCGAATTGTTCAGCCCTAGTCCAAAGTCACAAAACGATCTTTTCATGCGCATTCTTTCGCACCAAACCAGACGTTGACGCCATCTCGTGAGCGTCGTCCAACTGTGGTGTTGTGCCAAATCCTCAGGTATGCCGTGAGAAATTTACCCAGTTTCCCTTCATGGGTCCAAAAATTATTCACGTTAAGGGGCCGGCGGTGCTTGAGCAACAACAGGCGGCCAGCGTTGCAAGTAAATGAGGAAGGGGTTTTGGAGATAAGGCCATTCCCCCTAATCACAGTTTGTTTTTGTTTTGTTTTTTTTTTGGTTCAGCACTGTTGATGTTTCTCATCATCTGGCACATTTTTGGGGGTCTCCTGGCAGCCCGGCGCGATTTCTCCATATTAGTTAGTGCTTCCAGACGCGACCGCCTCTTGGAATGTGGCCCACGGGGGCCGCTGGCACAGACGCGACCGCTGCACCCCTCTCGGACATTCGTGGCGTTGTGTGGAAAGTCAATGACGCGACTGTTCCGCCCGCTGCCGGCCCCCCGTTTCCCACACCCTCCCAGCCCCAGCGGAGACTTCAAGGTCAAGAAAGGGCACCAGGCTGAGAGTTTTTCCTTGGGAAGCCCAGTCGCCTTTGCTCGCAAGAACTCACTCGCTCCTTTTACAGTCCTCAAGGCAGGCCTTTTATTTTGAAGGACAAGAGTACTTCTTGGCTCTTCCGGAAAAATTTGGTGACCAATCAATACCGCATATTCCGTCCATCGAGTGTTAATGTCATGAAACCTCCCAATGTTTTTTAAAAAAAATAATTTCCAACTGTAGCTCTTCATTAATAATTATACTGCTTAAATCGGCAGCATACAAAAACTCTTCCTGTTTGCCAAAATGGAGAACACATTTTCAGAACAGACAATACCTAGTTGTGAGCGCGGATGGTTGTTTGTCTCTGTGTACCCTACGATTGGCTGGCAACCGGTTCAAGGGTGTACCCTGCCTTCTGGCCGAAGAAAGCTGAGATAGGCTCCAGCACGCCCCAGGACCCTTGTGAGGATAAAGGCTTCAAGAACAAAAAATATATACTTTTTTTTAATAGGTGTATTACATTTTTATTGCCTGCAACGATTTCATTATCCTGTGAGTGGAAGTCCATGCTGTATGAGAACTATCTAGTACAAATGCCTATTTTTTTTTTCCTCATCCCGCAATGTTGGCCACCGGCCCGAAACGAGGATCTGTGATCCTTCCTCCGCTCTCTCGCCGAGCCAAGTGAGGACCTGCCAGGTTGAGTGGGGGAGGCAGCGGGACGTTCTTGTCCAAGAAAAAGGAGAAGGAAAAAACAAAACAAAACAGGAGAACACTCCGAAGAAGGCAGCCAGTCGGCCTGCAGGCGCATGTATTTAAGTCGAAAGCTGAGCTGAGCTTTCCATGGCTGCCAAACGCCATTCCGCTGTGTTTGTTTGTTGTTGTTGTTTTTTTTTTGTTTGTGTTGCTTTACAAAGAAAAAGAAGTCACGCTCGTTTGCCACAAATAGGCGTGGAAATGAACACGACGCGCTCGCAAGGCTTTGACGGTGTTATGTAAATGAGCCTTCCTTCTCCCTCCCTGGGGAGGATTGGAGAAATTAGAAGAAAATGACAAAGCTTTCCTCTGCTCTGACCTACATTGTGTGGCAATTGTACACATTCTCTCGAACACGTTCGACAAATCCTGCGGCGTAATAATGAAAGCGGGACATGCCGCAGACAAAAAGCTGAAAAAAACCTTCTTGAAAGCTGCTCAGCCGCAAACTGATCAATTATGGGAAAAAGCTTAATCACGATTTAAATTTTTTTATTATTGTTTTCGAGTGGCTGAATGAGGTGTACGTGAATAGACCGGATGTTGTCCCCCCCCCCCCTCCATTGATCCAAAAATAATGTGAGTACATTGTGAAATACTTCAATAAAAGTACGACTGGCTTCAGTTTTGCTCCCGTTGCCTTTTTAAAAACATACGCTAGCTAGCTAGCATGCATACATGCTAGCATTTTTTCAAGCTCACACAGAAACTGCCACCTATGGTAATTTTCAAGAGAAAGACCGCGCCGAAACAAACGTTTCCAGGCGGAGTGTTCGTGAAGGTAAATCAAAAAGGCTGAATGGACGATGGAGAAAATGAGAGAGTGGCTGAGTGAGGTTTACGTGAATAGACCGGATGTCGGTTTTTTTTTCTCCATGCCTGGATGAGGATTAATCCAAAAATAATGTGAGTACATTGTGAAATACTTTAATAAAAGTACCACCGATTTCAGTTTTGCCCCCGTTGCCTTTTTAAAAACATACGCTAGCGAGCATGCATGCTAGCGTATTTTGTTTAAGATAGCACACTTTATCATACCCGCGTCCAAGCAAGTGTGTCTTGTGAATGTATGAAATATAGAAATAACACTCATAACTGACACGGCGCCTTTTGTTACGGTACGGTATTTATGTTTGAAGTTTTGTATTTTTAAACTGTGCATGACATGTGCATTGTTTCTCATACTTTTGATCTTTTATTTCTCTGGCATTTTTTTTTCATCTAATATTTTTTCCAATCTTTTCAAATTCGTTTTTCCACATAATTTTGCGGGCATTTTTCCCCCAATATTTGTGCATTTCAGTATTCCTTTTGCTGTTGTGAATGAATATGCAAGTGTACCAAATGTTTTGATTTGTGGACTCAGATGAGCAAATGCCTGACTTACGGTATTTCTAGCAAATAAGATGCGACACATGCTGTCCCGACTAGCCCCCCCTTCCAACCTCCCTGAAGCGGTCACAGCCAAAGGTGAAAGTTCAAGAGAGTCACGACGAGCCCTAACAGACGCTACAAGTCTGCTCGGCTCAGCTGCCGACTAAAAAAAAAAAAAAAAAAAAAAAAAAAAGAACGTCCTCAGCTGCTGCTTCTTCGTTTGAAGGTGAAATTCATAAAATGAAGAATCCGCAAAGAGACGAGCGGGACTTTGCCGTGATATCCTCATTAACACGCCGCCCGTGTGGCTGTGTTATATTTTAATCTGTCGGGTAAATTAAAGTCATAAATCACCCGACAGCCGTGATGACTCCCATGCCGCGACCGATCGGGAGGCGGCAGACGTTTCGCTTACGTGCGGTAAAAGAAGAGCAGAGGCGCCCCGATGAAATGAAAAGGTTTGCTCTGGGGGTTGGTTCGGAGCAGGATACAGGAAGTTCATTGCAGGCCAAAAAGCTCCTGGACACTGCTGACGGTTCAGGTGCCGCACGGGTTTAAAGTGAGTTGGCCATTTTGTAGGGCTGTTGGAAGATGGACGGAGTTGGACTGTACAATTAATCGAATTCAAATCGACATTGCTATGTAGTCAAATGCAATTTTCTAATCATAAAAGCTGGAATCGGGGGGGAACAGCTTCATTTTTCTTGATCTGTCAGCCTCATTTTATATTCAGACAGAGGAGAGAAAGAATGTACGTTGAATTTTTGTGAAGATGAAGACTGCGAGTGTTTCGTAAATTAAAAACCCAATCTCAAATCCATAAATAAACGTCTTTTGACTTAATTCAGATTTGCCATTATTTGAGCATTAGCCTAACCTACAAGGCCAAAATATTCAGTCTGCACTTTAAATTTGATATTGTTGATTGGAATGGAAATCCATTTTCTGATTCTCTCTGTCCAAAAAATGTCATTGGGAAGAGAACCTTAAAAAAAATCTCATATTAAATCCTGATTGTAATATTGAGAAAAGAACCCTAGATTATTTTTATTGTTTTTTTTTTTTACAAATTAAGTTGGCCTGCCCAATGGCCGAAATGCTGTCGGAGCAACCAAACAACTGACCACCCAATGAACTATGCAACCTCCCCCCCTACACACACACACACACACACACACACACACACACACACACACACACACACTTCTGCTCAGAAACAGCTGACGTTTTAACAGGCTTACAACAGCTGACAGGCTGCAGGTGGGTCAGAGGGGACCCTTCATAAGTCCTCTGTCCTCTCTTCTCCCCCTTTGTAGAGCTTCCACCTCAGTGTGCGCATATACACACACGCACATGCACACACACACATATACACACACCTGTTGTGACTCCGGAGGAATTGTCCTGGGTGAAAAGCCGTATCAACCACCTCCTCTCTGGGCATGAAAACATGCCTTTATGACCCTCCAGCATGTGTTGGAGAGGCCTTAGTCCGTGTGCGCGTGCGTGCGTGTGTTTGTGTGGCGACAGATGCTAGCGGTGAGCCGAGCTAAAGGCTAAAAGCTATAAGCTTCTTTGCTTCGGTGGAGGAGGCGGCTGCATTATCAGCAGCAGAAGAAGAAGAAGAACAAGCCATCATGTTAATCCGTCATCACTTGAATAGGAAACAATGACGACACCTATACAACATAGTATACGGATAATGACACGCATGTTCGAGTATGACGCTAATGTTATAATCTCACAGGTCCAATTTAAACGAGGCATTCTTTTATGAGCACGGCAAATAATGACAATGACGGGAGGCTAGGCACGGGCCAATAGCAGATTCGGATGGTATGACAACCCGTGAGCAAAAATAGCGCAGTTTCGCAGTCGGAAAATTAAAAAAAAAGAAAAAAAGTTCAATTTAAATTAAAAATCTTCAATGACATTTTTGGGGGTAAATAAAAAGCTTTTTTGCCCCCCAGTGAACACCATCTATTTTATTGTTAGAAAAAATATCGCAAGATTTGGTAAAAGACGAAACGTGACCCATGTTAAGTTTAAATAAATATATAAATAGATGGTAACGTTCTTCCTCTGTTTTAATTATTCTTAGTGAATCACAGTCTTACGTCACTGGTGAGCTACTTTGAGAATCGACCCGTGGGCTTCTCGCATTGTCCGTGGGGCTAACTAGTACCCACTGGCACCATTTGATTTTCTTTAAATTAAAAAATAAATGTAAAAAGAAAATTACATGGCAATTGCTGAAAAGCACGTATGCGGGGTTCCACAGAAAAATGACTCAAAAAATGATCCGATTTTAACTAAGACTTACTCTCGTTTACAATGTGATTTTCTCATATTATTCTACCAAATGATACGATTTACTCTAATTACGATGTTAAAATAATTCATTCCAGTTACGATACAGGACCATTGACTCAAAATAATGCATCATGTGCTTCTTACAAAGCCAGTATTATTTACTGATTGATTTATTCATTTAATTTGTTGCACTAAAATCCGACAAACGCCGAGGGCGTAAACACTTTCAAGGCTCTCAATATGTAAAAACGATTCCGTTATTGATGAGGGTCGTTTCAAAAGTTCATTTGAATTATGTATGCGTCAAAAGCATAAGAATGTTTTTGAACATTTGACTCAGTGTGTTTTCAAAATTATAATTTGATGCTCTCCAAATAACTTTTGCTGGCTCCTTTATTGATATTACTTTTTGTTTTCAGTTATTCGGAATTAAAACGGTTGTGAGCAGAAAAGAAATGTCAGGAGCCACATGCTAACATTTCTGCTTAGAAACTTTTGTCGTGTGAGGGGGGAGAAAAAAAAAAAGGAAATGTGGCGGGATATTTAGGACAAACTGAGACTTGAAAGCAAAGCCTTTTATACCCGTTGTTCGTTTGACGACAAAAGCAAGTGAGGGGGAAAAAAAAATACGTGCACGATATGCTCCTGCCGCGTGGGCAAAAACAGCTGAAAAAGTTTCAACTTTTCAAAACCCGCCAAACGAGTTTGTCGCCCAATCGCTAAACCGCTGCCGTGTTCGCCGTTTCATATTCATGAGCGTCCTGTCCAACAACATCGCTGCGAGCTGGGCGAACGGCGAGTGGCCGCGGCCGCTGTGAGAAGTCACTGACGCCAATGTCTTGTCGCCATGGCGACAAAAACACGAGCAACGCGGTCAGCGTCCTGAGATCATGAACCTGACACGCGAATCCACGTGAGCGCAGGCGCGCACACACACACACACCAATAACGATATGTTGTGGCTTACTCCATCCTCACGAGGGTCACCAATTAAATTTTTGCTCCAAAAAAAAAAAAAAAAGTCTATCCTTTTCCTCATCTGGTAAAAACATGCAAAAGAAACCTCCGATTAATCGGATGGTCGATTAATCGGCAAAAATCTATTGATTTCTTTTTTAGGCCCAATTTGATTCTTTTCGACATTAACACATAACGTAAAACAAAGATCTTGACATTCAACCATCCCCAAATCGCCCACCTCAAAAAAATCTGGAAAAAAAAACAGTTGTAAAGTCAAATAATATAGTACTGCATTGTAAAAAAAAAAAAAAAGTTACATATTGTGTTGGTAATTCGTAAGCCTTAAGGGACCAAAACAATAAGTAAAGTATTTGTATATGAAATAATGGAGAAAGTCATCATCTCATCCATTTTGAATGAGCAAATATACATTTGTTCGCAACACAGTAATAATGCAAATTGCATCATAAAAGGCATATGTGAGGATAAACAGAGATCACGTCCAAAAAAAAAAAAATAGTTGTATCAACTATGGCATTTAGTTCCTGACCTGGCCACAAGATGTCACCTTGGTATTGGTCATTGGTATCGGCCTCCATCGCAAGTATCCGATAACCTCGAAACAAGGTTGGTAGTTGCCCATTGCTGGCATCAGTTAACTGCTGAACCTCCTCGCGAACCAAAACAGCGGCACTAACGCCATGCGTATTCAAGGTGACCTTTTCCGTTTCAAGTCTTTCACGACAGTCTCTGTCGGTTTCTGACACATGGCCACTCCGCAGTGTTGTGTCCCTGCAGGGTTGCTGCGCACCCCTTCCCGCATTTCTCCGCAAGGCTTCAATTTCATTGGACATCAATCGGAACATCCCGCTGAATAGCGTGAACGGCATTCCAAAAACGCGTTTCGATCAAAGCATCCGCGCGCGCAGCCATCGCATTTGCAGTTGAGGCAAGAAACGGAAGCGCGGTTCCATGTGGTCGTTATTAGAGCTCGCTGCTTTGCTGAAACAACAATAGCGCTGTCGATGTCTGTTTGCGTGAAGCATACCACAAGCCGGAAACGAGGAAGCGCACACACACCCGCGCAAACTGAAGCTCGTCGCGTGATGGCAACGTGCGAGCAAGACACTAAAAAGACACTTTGGCGTCTGTATCCTCCTGGCGGAAGAGGGGAGGACATTGGAGTTGCAGCTGTAATGTGATAACCAGTTCAATAACATAAACAAGTACCAGAATCCTCCAGAGATTGTGTGCGTGCGTGTGTGTGGATGTGTGTGCGAGTGGGCGGATGTGTGTGTGTGTATGAGTGTGTGTCTTTGCTTGTGTGCGCATGTGTGGGCTGGAGAGGCCTGGGCGAGAGGTGAGGACGAGTCAGCCATTGAACAGCATCAAATAAAATGTTATCTAATGCCTGCCATGCTGACACCAAACAAGTACTCTCTCTCTCTCTCTAACACTCATTCGCTCTCCACATCGACTGCGAGCGAGCGTCACTTTGATTTTTGCCTGTTTGAAAAGGGAAAAAAAAACTTCCGCATTTGAGAAAATCTACACAAGTTCAGCGCAAATATATATATTTTTAATTACTTCCAGGACCTTTTTGATTGTTTGTGTCTACGTGTGTGTGCGTATTTGTGTGTGTGTGTGTGTGTGTGTGTGTGTGTGTGTGTGTGTGTGTGTGTGTGTGTGTGTGTGTTAAAGCAGTGGCCCGCTAACCTTTTCCACATATATTGTGGTACGATATATTTGGTGTTGATGTTATGAAAGCAATGTCGTCTAAAAATGTTCGGTCAGTCAATCGAGAAAGTGGCCATTTTGAAAATGTGAAGATTCCGCCCGATAGCGACAATAAGATGAACGGCCCCTTGTAAAATTTGGTGAGAGTCTGCGTTTGTGTAAGACAGTGGTTCTTAACCTGGGTTTGTTCGAACCGCAGGGGTTCGACGAAGCCTCTGCCATGGAGAGTAAGACACACGCGACTCAACGTGTTAATTAGTTATGACACGCCCCCTTGGTCATCACTGGCTGCAGATGATCACATGGCATTGCTTGTCCAATCAGCGCTGTGGGAAATTTAGTTCGCTTCGTGGTCAAGGTGTGACTGTCGTGAATTAAAAAAAAAAAAAAGAAATTATACTTATCTCTTGAAATTTTATTGACTTTTTTGTGTTTTTAATAAATGTGTGGGGGTTTTTTAAATCTTGAATTTGTAAAAAATAAAAAATAAATTTAATTTATTTTTCACTCATGAAGGGTTCGGTGAATGTGCATATTAACTGGTTGGGTTCGCTACCTCTAAAAAG
The DNA here is from genome assembly GCF_054856545.1 of Hippocampus guttulatus. Lineage (NCBI taxonomy): Eukaryota > Metazoa > Chordata > Actinopteri > Syngnathiformes > Syngnathidae > Hippocampus > Hippocampus guttulatus. The sequence continues at coordinate 19,488,092 of NC_141266.1, read as the reverse complement.
GTTAAGAACCACTGGTGTAAGTCCTTCAAAAAGGAGTTGGCCTTAAAAAAAAAAAGTGACGATGCTCAAACTAAAAAAAATATATAAAAAAATGAGGCTCGGGTTTAGACTACATTCTAAATCGATGTGACCGTAACGGATCGCGGTCCATTCATTTTGGCTGGGGGTTGGTCAAGACTAAATGCCGGATGGTGATTGGCTCGCGTGTTGGCTGTTTGTGAACAACTCAACAGAGTTGATGAAGGAAGAGGTTGAGATGAGGAGGCTCAAATGGCACTCACACGCCCCCCCCCAACCCCCTCCTAACACAAAAACAGGAAGTAGCAGGCGCAGAAAAAAAAACATCGAATCTCCAAAATGTCATGCGTCTGTTTTAGAAAGATGTCTTGGAAGAGACTCATCTCCCAGCCTCCGTGTTTTGAAATCAAAGAGCCTTTTGCTCCAAAGCGGAATACGAGCTGTGAGTCGTCTTTGCCAGAAATGCTTTTTGTTGGAGTCGCTGCCAACGCTTTTTGACAGCAGCGCTCATTGCGGCTCGGGAAGAAGACGGAATTGAAGATCTGGAGGTTGCTCACTATGCCACCGGCAGTCCTGTTGAGTCTCGCTGAGGCTAAATTCAGATTTCGTTTTGGCTTTGCTCATATACGCTTGCCAGAACCTTTTTTTTGGGGGGGGGGGGGGGGGGGGTTCGACCGCACTTGTTCTTTTGGTAACGCTGCCGTCATATGATCTCCTTCTGGTTTCACCTTCTGTTGCTGGCTCGGCCGAGGAGACTCAACGCAAAGCCCCACATACAAATCATTTTTTTGTTTGTTTGACTAAGCAACATTAACCCTTTCAGGGACAGCGCTTACTTCAGTGACAGCTTATCAGCTTATCAGGTGACAGGGTGCACGAAAGGGTTTAATTGAGTGGATCCAGAGTACAGTGGTCCCTCTACTTACGAACGTCTCTTCATACGAAATTCTCAAGTTACAAAAAGCCTCACCAGGAAAATATTCCCTCTTGTTACGAAAGAAATTTCAAGATGCGAAAGGTTAAAAAAAATACAGTCTGGGCTGCTAACTCGCAGCTCCGAGTTTCCGGAACGCAACATACGTAAAGCTGCTCTGCCATTGGCTATTACCGAGCATCATCCTGGCATCCCATTGGCTAAGAGAGAGCTCCACCATGTATGTCTATGTGTGGAGATAGATCTGTGTCTATGCAGCGTCCTCATCATCCCCCCCCCCCCCCCCCCCCGCCCAAGCCATGAAGCATTACGATATTTTTCCGTAAATGTGAATCACCCAGAAAGAGTGTTCAACAGTCGGGCGATCGCCCACAATGCTGTTTGCCTTGAACATTTCCGAAGGACTGTGAAAAGCCGACAAAAGCAAACACCCTTGGATTAGTTCTTTACGAAACGCCAGGCAAAAAACACTTCTGAGAACATGAACTAAAGAGGGTAAAAAAACGATGAGGACGCAGTTAAAAGTTCGAGGGTCCCAAGAAAGTTTAATTTATTCGTTCTCAAGTTACGTATAGCACTTAAATGTTTGTCATAATGTGTCAAAAAATAACCAAAAGTATTCGGGGCATCCACAATATTATTCTTCCATGCACCCTGTAACCTGAGAACATGATAAACTGTCCACTGTCGTAACCGCTGTCCCTGAAAGGGTTCATCAAAACGCCGCGACGTTTGTAACTTTGACTCGATTGTCACTTCTAACACGAGGGCAAAAAATCCCAACTAAAACTCTTCATTATCACGTTTCTTTCTCTCCGCTTCAATCTTCTGCCAAAAGCTCCCGCAAGCGTAATTGACAACCAAGCGCAAGCATCTTAAAGCAATTTCAAATCAAAAGTAAGCGTGGCTGAAGGTTGCCAGAAGCCGAACTAAACGGATTCAAATGGAATCTAAGTGGATTTTGACACCGTGACCCAGTCAAGGTCAAGCCGGGCCTCAGAGTTTGGGTTTTTCTGCGACCATCCCGGCCCCTCCTTCACTTGAGGATAATCCCGCAAATTGCGCTCTAAATTGCCTTTAGCCTACATGAGACTCCGCAGCTTGTGGATCCAAGCCGGACCGCCGGCTTTTGGATCAGACTCGCCTGTGGTTGTCGAGAGAAATAAAAGCGTCGGCAGGCACAGATTTCCCGGATATTAAATGTTATGAGTCGGCCAGATTCTGGCAGATTTCGTAATCCCTGATGAAAACAAATGTCGTCGTCATTCTGTGTTTTTCATTTGCTCATCTGCTTGTACTCGGAGCAATCAAAGCCAGGTCGGTCATTTCCATCCTGGCTCGGAAGCGGCGTATTTAGAGCAATTCCGTTCGGAGGCACAGCAGATAAATTTAGCGCTCTGTGCTGATTATTTTTAGCCAAAAATCGACAACTGAGCAGGGATTACCATCTCCCCCCCGCCCTTTTTTTTTTTAATTTCCATGAATGTTTATGCAACATGGGGTGGACGGATGATAGCCAAGTGCATGAAAAGATCAGGAATGACTCCACAATGAGATCATCACGGTGTAAATGATCCAGTAGAGTCCAGCGACGCTGACCTTTAGGACAGGAGTGAAGGCCTGCCGGCTGTCCACTGAAATGTGCTGTTGGGGAGATCCGGTGTCCGGTATTGTTCCAGTCAAACCGAGAAGTGAAGCATTTAAAATTGGATCTCGCATGACAAATCAGCACACAGCAGCAATTTGAACCCGAAATGAAGGTTCAAGTAATAAATGCACACTCCATCCTGATATTTTGTTTTCCACATCAGTTTTGGTAGCAGTTGGACAGAACATCTAGGAAACGTTTGTTTTTTCCTGCAAATGGCTAATATCACCCAAAACTGTCCACTTCAAACAAAAATGAAGACTTCAGTGTTTTTCCAGCATGGCTACTTTGAATTTTTTTTGTGGGTCTACTGATGATCCACATGCCAACCAAATTTCATGTTGCTAAATTATACTGGCTTCAGGGACCAAAATATAAGGTAGCCTCCAACCGAGATTCATCAAGCTTTGCCGGCATGCTCGACCCACCAAAACAAAATATTTTTGCAATTTACCGCCGCCCATCTGTTTGGTCCAAATTTGGCAGAAATCAAACCAATCTCTCGCACTTGTCTGTCTCTGACAGGACAACTCGAAAATGGCTAAAATTGTCACTTCAAACTAAAAGGTCCAACTTCGTTTGTGTTTTTGGACAAGACTTTTTTGTGGATCTACTGATGATAGACAGACCCGCCATATTCAATGTTGAGTGAAACGGCTCACTGCGGCGAGGTGACTCATACAAATACCTTAAAGAGGCAAGAACATTGGGACACTCCATGATCGATATTTTAGATATTTCGATTTTTAGAAAATGTCAATACTTTTGTCTTTTTTTTTTTGGTTTATCATTATTAGTGTAATGTTTATGTTTCTTTCTCATACTTTGATGCTTTCTTGTAGTCAGGCCTTTTTGTCATATTTTTACGATTTTTGTCTGATATTTGCATATTTTTTGTTGACTGTTTATCGAATGGCCATATTTACAACTTTCATTTCATATTTTGGTATTTTTCATGTAAAATGTGTGGTCCTGATCAAATATTCATGCATTTTTGTGGGGGAGTTTTCCGAATATACATTTTACATTAATATTTTGTAATAATCATGCATTTTGTGTATTTTTGTTTAAGGGTTGAAGGGGTTATTTTTGGGGGGTCAAATATTTGTATTTTTCTATTTGAATTTTGAGCATTTTTCCATGAAATACTTTTGTCATTTTTTTCCTGGTGTTCAAGTATTTTATGTCAAATATTTTTCATATAGTGTGATATTTGTTTATGTTTCATGTCATCATCAGGCATTTGTGTAATATGAGATATGTACTTTTTTTTCTCCCTAATCACCATGCATTTTTGTTTGGTAATATTTGCGTATTTGTTGTATTTCTTTTCCTATTTGTTGCCCTTTTTCCAACTTGTACTTTGGCAGATCTTTTTCTCTAATATAAATTCATTTGTGTGGAATATTTGCGTATATTTTGGGCAATGGCAGTTCAGTCCTTCCTATCCTCATATTCAAGCGTGGAAACAGACAAAATGAAGAGTGGGGGAGCGTGGGTGTGTTGGCCTGCCCTGGCAAGATACCGGACACACGGACAACACATGTTCACCTGGCAGGACGTTCCTCCACCATGAGAGAGGTAAGAGGTAAGCGGCCAAAAGCAGCATTTCGACGCCAGCCTGACTGCTTTCGACAACAACAGCGCATTGGATCGCCCCGCGATCGCTTAAGGCCTTTAGCCCAGATTATTCATGAAAAAATAGACTACCTGATGGATTTTTGGGAGGCAGATGCCGATATCCGATGTCTAGCAGAATAAAATTCAGATCACTGATTGTATTGGCCGATGAAGCAAATATATAATGAATAAAATCAATTTTTGCAGATTTTGGAATATTTGTGTAGTTTTTATATATGTGCATTTGTGTCTGATATTTTGTAGATTTTTAAATTTGTTTTTTTTTATTGTGAGATCTTGTTTTTTTTTTTACAAATATAATATTAATCTAGGTTTTTCTAACATTTTATTTAAGTTTGTGTGTGTTCTGTGTCACAATCATCAAGATCATATTTTGGGCTACTTTTGCACAAGATTTTAGTATTCTGCAATATTTTGTTTTCATATTTTTGGTGTTCGCTTCAATATTTGCATGTTTTTCTGAATATTTTGGTGCCTTGTTTTTAATATTTGCAGATTTTTCTATTTTAACATTTAGTGTTTTTAAGGATTTGTCAGCATATTTTTGCATGCTTTTGTCATTATAAATCTCCTATTTGTATATTTAACAGATTTTTAAAAAAATATTTTGTGTTGCACTTTTTTCCAAAGACTCATATTTTTCACATATCATGACATTAAATCTTTGTCAAAATGTTGCATTCGTTCAATGAATTTCTCTTTGTATTTTTAAAAACTATATCAAATAATTGTGCATTTTTGTCTAATATTTTGGAGGTTTTTCAAATATTTTTTTATTATTATATTTGCACTAACAATTTTAGTTATAATGCAGTATTAGAATTTATCTGTTTTGGGGGGGGGGGGGTCCTAAAATTTGTGCATTTGGCATCCAAAAACTTTTTTTGTTAAATATTTGTGAAATTTTGAGTTATATTTGTGTATTTTTGTCCAATACATTTCCCCCACCCTCAATATTCATGCACTTTTTTCCATCTACATTTTTTAAACACGTTTACTTCTTTTTGTACTTTCACCTCATTTTTTTTTAGCATGACTGCAGTCTAAAGTTCTCCAGAGAGCCTGATGAGAAATTCATCTTTTGTTCCGATTCGGACCTGGCTGGAAATTGTCGTCGTATGCGTGGCAAATAAAGCCGGCAGAACAAGCGTTCCCCTCTGTGATGCATTGCCGGCTGCTCTGCCGCAGGAGCAGAAAACGTTGTAAAAGGATCTGAAGGGAGAGGAAGGTTCACGTGCGGCAAACCGAGTGGTCGGTGCAACGCAGCCCCGCGGCGCACAACAGCGCTCTGTGTCACGTCTGGAGTGCACGCCAGCTGAGCGACGTTCCGGCCGTTCGGCAGGAAGAGAGCGAAAAAAACGAGAGTGATTGTACTTCCTTAAATGAGCGGTACCGATGATGGGGGTTGGTCTCCCCTCCCTGATATTTACATTTTTATTTTTACAAATACAGATGCGTACTATTTTTTTCCCCAATATTATTTCTCAGCCCCAGGCTAATTTTACTGTCAAACTGCAAACAAAATACTAAATGTTGTACATTACTCACCCAAATTGTTCAACAAATCTATTTAAAATGAATAAAGTTCGCGAGATTAATGCTAACGCCACAAACATTAGCATACAGGAGGTGTTAAGCGGCAATTCCAAACTTTCAAATAACTGCTCCTTTAACGTACACGGTCACAAACAAGGCAAGCAAAACTACTCACAGGCGGATCTTCTCTGATCTGTTGGGAACGACAATGACTCGAGTTTAGTTGGGGACCTTCTCTGTCTCTTCTCGCTCATACTGGAATTAGGCTGCATCTCTTCCGGTGCAGTCCAAATGTGCATACATGCATTTTGGTGTAATATTTGAGCATTTTTCATCTCGCATGTTAATTTTTTTCGCAATATAGTGTAGATCTGTATTTTTGAATTTGTATGATAGTTTTGGATCATGTTCTAGTGTTTTTACATATGGATTTTGGTCTAGTGTTCATTTTTTAAACAATAAATATTTTATTTGGGCGGACACGTTGTTCAACTGGCTACCACGTCGGCCTCAGAATGTAGAGGTGCAGTGTTCAATTCCAACTCTGGCCTTCCTGTGTGAATTTTGCATGCTCTCCCCATGCTTGTGTGGGTTTTCTCCGGGTACTCCGGTTTCCTCCTATGTTCCAAAAACATGCATGGCAGGCTGATTGGACACTCTAAATTGTCCCTCGGTGTGAGTGTGAGCGCGGACGGTTGTTCGTCTCTGTGTGCCCTGTGATTGGCTAGCAAACGGTTCAGGGTGTCCCCCGCCTGCTGCTCGAAGACAGCTGGGATAGGCTCCAGCACGCCCCGTGACCCTCATGACGATAAGCGGTTCAATAATGGATGGATGGATGGAAATATGTTGTTTAAAATTGTAGTAATTTGCATATTTTATTTTGAACAATTTTAGCATTTAAGTCCAGTATTTTTATCGTTTTTTTTTTAATGTTCATATTTGAATCACGTTTGTACTTTTCAATTAATTCATTCAGTACCAGCCAATTCTGGACCAAGTCCGAAAAGACGTTTAAAAAAGTCTTTGGGAGTGAGTGAGTTAATGTGCTTTCCGTCTATTTTTTTTTTTAATAGTGCATTATTTTCTCATATGTTGGTATTCATTGCTCACGTTTTGAATTTTTTATTAAAATCGAATCCAACATTTATTTTGTTATAGCACTCAAGTGCGAGGGGCGCCGTCCACCCTGACCTGATCGCCGGCTTTTCGGTAAACTTATATTTTGTCTTATTTCATGATTGAAGATGAATGCAACGGTAAAAAAAAGCACCCCCACCCCCCAAAACTTCAGCAGAGAGACTGGACTTTCAGGAGGACCCTGCTGTGTTTACACTGCAGCCGGCACGCAGTCACAACTCAGATGGAAGTTTGTGGACAGCATTGCGCTGCACCGGCCTCCAGTCACGGCTCTCGGGAACACAAAAGCACATTAGTGGCACTAAGGTCATAAGGTAGCTGCCGCTTAAGTCCCCCCCCCCCCCCAACCACCACCCCCCCTTTCGCCCGACATGTCCACCCACAATACTTGCTACAGTGTGCGGATTGCATACTTTGAATGGGATGCAACCAGGAGACTGCCGTACTTGCACGTCATTAAAGAAGAGCCTTTTTTTTAATTCTAGGTTACATCTGAGAATTTGAACTTTGCAGGCTAAACTGTCCAAAAAACTTTTTGGATTGTATTTTTGTTCTATTTCTGTACTCCCTACTATTTTCTTTCTTTTTTTTTTTTTTTTTGCTGCTAATATTTTATATTTCGTGCTGAATAGTTTGCATTATTTTCAAAAATATATATTAGTGTCAATGTTTCAGTCATGTGACTTGATAATTTATGATAATTAAAGTTTTTTTTGTCAAATATTTTTAATGGGTTTTCTCATATTTCTGGATCCAAAATTGTTGTGTAGTTATGTCAAATATAGAATTTTTTTCCCCACAGTATTTTTTATTTTCATGTTTTTTACATGTTCATGTGCTTTTTCAAATAGATTGGTAAATTTTGTAATGGTCATAGTTTTTTTTATGGCATATATTCTTTTGATGTTGTGGTACTTGTTCTACACACCCACGCCCAATGAAGTTAGATTTTTTTTTGCTAAGTTTTTTTTTAATGTATCTAGCATGTTTATTTTTGGTCTAATATTGGTGTATTTTTTTTATATTTTTGTATTTGTCCATTAATTTGCATCTTGTTCTTCATCTTCTATTCATGGCATCTCCTCGAGTCGAGCTCGTTGCAGCACCGCATGTTGTAGCACAACATGGTACTACATTGTACGCCAAGCGCTCTCAATTCGAAACCCACAAAAACCAATGACTTCAAAATCCACAATATAGTGAGTGGGCGAATGATGAGCCGCAACACAGCAGGGAAACGGTGCACGCTCTCGCATTCACTTAAAGACAATGATGAGAAAGTGAGGACGAGTGTCGGCAGCATCCACCGGTAAAATGGTCTGAGGAAGAAATGAGAAGTTTGATGACACTCTCCTTCCGGGAGAAAGGCTATTACGTGCCGTAATGAGCGCGGAATGGGAGGAAATGGGCTTGGCGCAAAAAAAAAAAAAAAAAAAACTGAGTCACTTTATTCTATCGGATTGCGACACAAACCGTCCTCGAGGAGCGAAATTGTGATTTATGTCCACACGTGCCGTAAATATACCATTTAACGCGCTGAGTAAATAGATGGACGCAGTTGTAAAGACGTCAACAAGCGCCGCGCAATGAACCGGCTTCCTCCGCTACTGTAAATCAAGAAAATACAACATGAAACTTCTCACAATCTGCACCGCGACGCGCTAACTCGAACCCGGAGAAATAATCCTATCAACATCAGAGAAGCTCCATTTACCGTCTGTTGCCGTATAAAACTGTTGTAACTATTTAGCGTTCATTTTAGGTCTATTCCAGAGGGGGGGAAAAAATCCATAAAGTCTGGTTCCAGGGTGAAACTATGTCAGCATTTGAGAACGTTTCACTGCGCGGTCCAGGATAAAACTGTCTACTTACTGTCCTGTTCCAAGGTGAAACGAATACTCAGTTCTAGAAAAAAAAAAATCCCATTGTTGAAACTTACTGAGGTGTCTATTGCAGGGTTAAACGGTCATCAAGGGTAAAACTGTCCCCTTCATAGAGCCATTATTAAATTGTGATTATTTGCCAATTTTTTGCTGATTGCTTTTTCCATCCATCCATCCATCCATCCATTTTCCGATCCGCTTTATCCTCGCAAGGGTCGCAGGGCGTGCTGGAGCCTATCCCAGTTCTCTTCGGGCACTAAACGGGGGACACCCTGAACCGGTCGCCAGCCAATCGTAGGGCACACAGAGACGTACAATCATCCGCGCTCACATTCACACCTAGGGAAAGTTTAGAGTGTTCAATCAGCCTGCCTTGCATGTTTTGGGAATGTGGGAGGAAACCGGAGTACCCGGAGAAAACCTACGGAGGCACAGGGAGAACATACAAACTCCACACAGGAAGGCCGGAGCCGGGATCGAACCCACGACCTCTGCACTGTGAGGTCGACGTGCTAACCACGCACCGGGCCCCCTTCTTGTTTTTGACATTTACCACACAAAGAAGTGCCACGCCCCCCCCCCCCCCCCCCCTCTGTTGTAAACAGTCAAATGTTCGGCCGGTAATTCATTCAAGGGACTAAAAACGTATTTTCATCACAATATAGTGTGTTAAATTAATCGGCCATTTATCGAAATTGGGAATCTGTTCCTCGCCTCAATTCTAACATTTCCATTGACTCTGTCTTTCAGGGTCAAACTGTCCATTAACTGTCAGTTCCAGGGTAAAACCTCCATTGCCCAACCACGGGGTGAGGTAAAACTATCGCCATCGTGCGACCTTCATTCAGGTAACTTGCTAACACTTTCAAACTTTACAAACTGTTGGGTGCAAAGTCAAAATGTCACCATCACCAGCGCTAGTTTGTTTAAAGGTCAAATGTTCAGCACTGTGGAACCTTCATTAACTGTCCTTTCCTGGGGTCAAACTGTCACAATCACAGAACCAGCACTTACCGTCAGTTCCAGTGTAAAACTGTCACCGTCGCAGAACGATCATTAACTGTCTGTTCCCAGACAAAGCTACACAGGAATTTTCTGTTTTTAGGTAAAATGCTCAAAGCTATCCAACCTTCTTTGCCTGTCCATTGCAGGGTAAACTTCCACCAACTGTTTATTCCAGGGTAAAATTCACCATATTAAAATGTTTGCTGTATTAACTTTCCAGACTAGAGTAAAACTGTCGCCTTCACCGAAACTTCATTACCTGGGTAAAAACCACCATCATCATCATTATCACAGAACCAGTATTTACAAAACCGCCAATAAATTGTTTGTTCCAGAGTGAAACCTTAACACCAAATGTCTGCTATGGTGTAAAACTCTCACTGTCATAGAACCCCAATTATGTGGACGTGCAAAGCACATTTTTTACATAAATAAGTAAACAACATCAACCCCCCCCCCCCCCGACCTAAAAATATAGTCTGGTTTAAATTCATATGGAATGCAATTTGGTGTCAAGAAAAGCCAAAGAAAAAGCCGAATTACAGTCACGCCTTTGATGCTGGCTAAGATGCAGTGTACAAGTTTCGTGCATGTACTGTATTCCATGACATGCTACTACTTAATGCATCAAAGCCAGGTGCTCAAGGCAGATGCCCCCCCCCCCCGCCGCCCCCGAAAGCAAACATCACTTTTTAAAAATGTAAATAAAAGTAAATGCAGCGAGTGAGACACGAGCGTGTTGTTATTGCCACACTGAAACAAAGTGACGTGAGTAAAAACAACAACAAAA